>NW_005842515.1:1001631-1041001 GCF_000455745.1 Alligator sinensis | reverse complement strand
TCTTTCTGATATTTTAACTCTATATACACAATTGTTTTATATTATTACTGTTGTAAATAATATCATATATATTTTGGAGCCTTTGTAAAATGTATTTTTTCCTAAAATGGTGTTCCTCTTCTTTCTTTGAAGTTCTGTCAAGAAAAGACACTGGGATCTTGACAGAGTGTAATAAGAAGCCATGAAAAAGTAAATGAATTCTTAGACAAAAAGGGACCATGACTTAGTGATGTACCTTTGATCACATTCCAAGACTAAATTCTTAGCATGTTGCTGGGAAAAGTAGCTCTTAATGCCTGGGTTTTAGTTCAGGAAAAAAACATATTATAACAGCATGTGACAGTGAAGTCCTATGATTTAATCATTCTGAAGTAATGCTTTCATTCATTTCATGGAAAATAAATATGAACTGAGTAAATTAGGGCTTCTTCATTTAAAAAGCTGTTGCTGGGTTTTTTCCAGTGGAGAATTAGAAATAATATAGATTCTTAAATACTTTCACTGTCTTCAGCAAGACCAAAGCAGCAAATATTACAGTTTGGGGATTTGATAGTTGTGGGAGTAGTTAGGTTCTGTTTTTTTAAAATGGGTCCTACAATGATTATGGCAATAAAGAACCTTGAACTATTACCCTAGAATCCCTTCCACGGAAGCTGGGGTTGAGGAGAAGAGAGGGAACTTCTGCATGATCCTATTGATTCCCGGGTCTCAACCTAGTTATATTTTTCTTCCCTTCTTGTAGTCCTTAAGGAAGGACAGCCCCAGCTTTCCAAACATTAACAAACCAGCAGCAGCAGGGACACATCTGCCATTCATTTCCTAGTCTCTGCCACAGAGGATCCCTAAGCTTGAGGATATTTCCATCTGTTCAGTTTTGGAGAGTGCTTATTTGAAAGATACGTACTTTAGAAGCTGATAAAATTGCCAATTGAGAGCCTGAAGCATGATTGCTTTGCCTTGGCTATGGTTTGAAAAGGCATGGACTGGAGTGGCACGCACTTTGTTGTTGTAGGCTGAGTTGTACACTAAGTATGATTAAGTGTCGTATGTAACCGCTACCTTGACAAATGTAGGCAGCAGTAGGAGGTGCAGAGGCATTTCTTCGGCTGCAGAATGCAGTGGTGGGGAGGGAATGCATAGGAAGCGAGGAAAAGAAAAATAGAGATCCTCAAGGGTGGCAGAGTTGGGCATCTGGGGCAGTTGCAGACACCGTCACAGCCCATGAACTGAACTGCTGTTCAGTTTCTCTTTAACCTGCCTCCCCAGCTCCTTTCCACCTGACACAGACCTCTTTCCCACCTTGCTGAGAAGTGATCCCCTCCTTACCTAGTTCCCCCAAGAGTCGATATCTGGAAAAAATGAGCTGGTGAGCTCATAGTTTGTTATAAATACTCTTTTATTTCGTCCACGCTGCTCTTCCCTCCTTACACCAGGTCCCTACTTCCCTTATCACACAATTGCTTTTTGTGCTTACTTCCTTGCCTACCACCAGTTCTGTTCTCCTCCCTACTCTATCTCCTCCAGGTCCTTGCTTTCCCTGCCTCATAACTCCTCTCCCTCCATACTCTGTGTGTTTGGATCCCACCCTTCCTTCCCTACGCACATTCCCATCCTCTCCTCCCAGTCCCTGTTTCCCATAATCCTCTGTCTAGCCTACCAGCTCAGCACACATATACTTACACACAGAGAAACACACCATTTCCACATTTCTGTCCTCTCCTCTAGGTATCTTCTTCCACCTTAGCCACTTTCTACCCCACATAGCCCCCTTTTTTCTCCAGATCCCTGCTTCCCACCTGTTTCTCCCATCCAGCTTCATTTTTCTCATCAACACCAGCACCTCTCAGGGTCTTCTGCCCCATTATCGCTAATTTGTCCCTCTCTGATCCAGATCCCTGCTATCGCTATCACCACTGCCCCAAGAACTCACTTTTTCTCCACCACAGTCCATTCTTCTTCCTGCATGTTTGTAGTTCCTCCTTCCAAAAATGCCTTAAGGCTCTTACTTCTGTTACAGTCCAAATTAGCTAGTAGTGAATGGTTCTTGACTTGGAGCCCCAAGAAATCTTAGGGCTGGAGTTTCTTCTAAATCAGGCTCTTCTGGTTTTCCAGTTTCAAAAATCAACAGGATTCTGGTAGTTGATGCCTCATATTTTGGAATTGATTTGATTCAGCATTCAGAAGTTATCATGTTAGATTTGCACAAAACAGGAAACTGGTAAATATCATGAAGTTGAGTATAGAGCCTTGTTTCATTTGACCAGTTAATTCAAGCTGGCTAACTCAAGTCTAACATCATACTTTTAAACCTTAGTCAAGAAAAGGCTTACAACTTTATTGTTTACCCTCACCTAACCCCTGTGTAAACCACAAACATTTGTAATCAGGAATAAATGTGTGGGGAATATCTAGCCTTGCCTTTTACAAAGGTTTTATGTACCCCAAGTTAATCATCAGCCTCCCAAAAAACTCTCAAATATGTTTTAGCTCAACTAAACGCTAACTAAAACTACAGCTGTCTTGTCTTCATTAGAGTTTTAACATCAGATACTTTAGGAAAGGTTAGCTAACACATGGAAACAATTTTTTTCTGGTGAACACAAAGGTTTCTTGGGTCATATGATACTGATATTTCATTTCACAAATTTTAATATGGAAAGGGGGATTACTGATTTGAGGATCTTTTCAAAAATATTGAAAGAATATCCTCAAGCCACTGATATGAATTTGTTGATTTAATTTCACCACAAAAAATTATTTTTCTCTTAGGCTTAAGCATATCTGCATGTGCATGTACTCGTGCATACAATCCTCTACCAGGAGAAATTACAAATAAAAGTATGATTTCTAGTCTTAATTTTGCTTGATTTGATAATAAAACTATCAGTAGCTTTTCAGGAAATGGTATGATGCTCATTGATTCATAGTTGACCTTCTCTACTTATTTATGTTAGTTATATATTGTCAAGTGTGCTTGTAGCAGCAGCAGAAATGTCTGTGAAAGAAAATATCTGAAATTGTTAGCTTTGGGATGCCAGAAGAAGAGCAATCACATATGGACTTCTGAAATGTCTTATTAGTGAGCTAGTGGCCTGGCCACTAGCAGTGGACATTACAAAGCAGTGGATTTTAAAAAAATACATTGGTTTCAATATGTAGCGTGGTCATATGTCCTGTTTTAGCTGGGACAGTCCCATATTTCAGAGGCTGGTCCTAGCCGACTTTTGGGAATTACAATAGATGTCCCAGAAATGCAGGGGCATAGAGTGCAGTCCGGCCAGAAGTTGGAGCATTGCAAAGCTCCTTGAAGGCAGGCAGGCTGTCCTGGATTTCCATATGGTCAACCTATCTATGTGGTATCATTTTTTTTAAGTGACCAAAAGGTTTAAGTGTAAGGGATTAAGGTTTAGAGTGGTGAAGACAGATATGGCAAAAGGTTGTTTTTGTTTGGGGGGGGGAGGGGTTTGAATGAAAAGTTTGAACTTTTTTTGAAGCAATTATTGTCAATATGATTGAAGATAGAGAGAGAGAAAGTAAGCCAAAAGCAATAACAGGAAAATAGTGGAAGTCCATTTCAGGTTTGGGGACGTAACTTCTGCAATATAGCAGGACAGGAGACATGTTTGGAATAAAAGCTATACTCACAGATGAAAAAAACAAAGAGGTATTGATCCATTTCAAGGATCAAAATTATTTTTGTACACTACATGCACAAAGGTGCATTCAGTATTGAAAATTATCTGCACCAGGATGGTTGCTATCTGTGAGCAATGTTCACAGAAACTTCAGAGTAACAGACAAGAAAAATAATTACTTCAGTAACTTCTTGCAAGTTTCTGTGTCTCCTTTTTTCTGGCTATTGAAGTAAACTGACACTATGAATTTAAGTTTAAATGTTCCTATACTAACTTTTTGCTTTTTCATGCCCAGTCAGTAATCTCTATAAGCACAAACTTCAGATAAAAATACATTGTTTTGGTGAGTTTAGTGGCATATGAATTAGGTATACATTTGGAAATAACTTCCCATCATTAGTTCTCCTACAAGAAAATTGCCTTCATACATCCAGACCCTTGGAATTTCATGACCCGAAATGGTTAGTTTAGATTGGGGTCTTGACATATGCACACTAGAGCATCCCTAATGGCAGGCACAACAGCCCAGCTCCATTACTTCCAGTCAAAAATACAGACATTGTGAAGACACTTTAGGAAAGAATGAATTCATTTGTAGAAATCATATATTTGGAGATTTTCAGATGCTGGTAATGTTTTCTTTTCTCTATTGTGGCTCTTGTGCTTGCTCTTCTGGACTACAGAGTAGGCAATTCTGCCCTTGGTTGGAGTTTTCCTTATAAAGTTCTTAAAAGTTATGTTCAAATAATGCCAATAGCTTAACTGAATGAATTCTCTAGGCAGTAAAGCAGAGCACATATAAATTAGGGGTGTGCAAAATGGGCCCTATTCAATTCGGATTCAGCCCAAATCGGGGACAGTGATTTGAATCGTTGATTTGGATCACCATCCCCAATTCAATTTTGACTAAATCTGAATCTGAAGATTCAATGCTGATTCAGAGATAGACACAGCTTTAAATGTTTTTTCTACATACCTTGAGGTAACAGTGCGGCTTCTGAATGCTACAATGCTGGGGCACATGGAGCGTCCCACAGGAGCGTAGGGGAGCCTCCCGTGTGCTCAGCGGTGAACCCAAACATGTACCGCAAGTACTTCTGGTCCACTTCCGGATCCGCCAAGGAGCATGCTGCCCCTCCCCCCCCCACACCCTCCGACTCAGCATTCAGCCACGGGGAACCCCAGGTGCCCCCCCAACCCAGGAGGTACCAGTTGCCAAGCCAGGAGGGCATGGGGGGTTCCCCTGGTGTGCTCCCCAGTGGACCCAGAAGTGGACCAGAAGTGCTGGTCCACTTCTGGGTCTGCTGCCAAGAGCACTGGAGAGCCTCCGCACTCCTGTGGGATGCTTCATCTGCCCCAGCATTGCAGCATTCATGAGCCACCTGCTACCTTGAGTTATGCAGAAAAAATATTTAAAGCTGTGTCTATGTCTGAATTGCCGAATCTTTCTGAAACTCTCCAAATTGACTTGGAGGGTTCCAGTTCAATTCAGAGAGATTAAAGGTCCTCTGATTTGATTTGGATTCAGAGATTCAGCCACCAAATCAGGCCAAATCTCTGCCGAATCGAATCGGGGACCGAAGCTTCACACAGCCCTAATATAAATATATATAACCCAGTTATCAGGCTATATACAAACTAGTGAAAATCACTGGGTAGAGCCATATCGCACATTTTCTGATACCATTTAACATCTCCTGCCTTACAACATAAGCAAACATCCTATTCACCAAAACTTTATATTGCCACAGCAATACAGAATGAGTAGAAAATAATTATATGGCAATGAAAGATTAAAGAGACTCCAGCATGGAAGTATAGTCCCTCCCCAAAATCTTGATGGAGCAATGCATCCCTGCTCTCTCCTTGCTCTTGGGCTAGTAATTAAGTCAGTAAGAAGGTGGGTTAGGCTAACTAAGACTTGCACCTCATAGACTAACTAAATCAGACATACACATTCTTGTAAACAACAGCTTACATCCAAAGCTTGTAAACTGAAAAAAATATTAGGGCCAGTATCAGTGTTTCATATCACACATCTTGCTTTACAAGATGCCAATATTTATGAAAAATTTCATCTTGATTTAAAACTGAAGATACTTTTCCTAGCTCAGGGGCAAAATACAGCCTGCAAGCTGGATGTGGCCTGCTAGGCCATTCTATCTGGCCTGCAGGGCCCCTAAAATTTTAGAAAATTAATATTTATCTGACCCTGGCTGCCTGTCAAAGATGACTGGAGCAAGGGGCAGTAGGACCCAGGGGGAGCCGTCAGCAGGATTAAGTAGCCAAGCAGCAGGACCAGGCCTGCCCTGCCCCACCCCCAACCCTAGCTGGAAGCGTCTTCCTAGCAGGGCCTTCTGGAGGTTTCTAGCCTGGGGCTGTTCCTCTTTCCCCACACCGAGGGAAATACAGATAAGGGGGAGGGGAGGCAGGAGAGGAACGTGGGCGTTTGCCCCAGTCCTCAGGGCTGACGGGGCCAGCTCTTGTGGTCCCAGGGCTGCAGCTGGGAACCATGTAGTGCCAGAGGCCAGCCAGCAGGGGAGGGGAGTGGGGAAATGGATGCTGCAGGCAGGGGGAAGGGGCAGCAAGTGGACGCATGGAGTTCAGTGACAGCCAAGCAGAAATGCGGGGCCCACACTGGTGTACTGGGGCCCAGAGTGGAGCAGTAGGAGCATGGGGTCGGCATGCCAGGGGCTCTAGTTCTATGGAGCCAGGCTGACTCCCTCCTCTCCCTGCTTGAGCCCAGTTCCATAGAGCCCCTGGCAGCCTGGCCCCATGCTTCTGCCGCCTCGCTCTGGGCTATGCCAGCACTGGCCTCGGTGCACTGGCATGGGCCCCATGCTCCCATCCAGCTGTTGCTGAGCTTTACACACCCGCTTGCTGCCCTTTCCTCCCACCTGCTGCAGCCATTTCCCTGCCTGCTTTCCCACCTGCCATGTTTCGGCATCACGTGGTTCCTAGCTGCAGTGCCAGGACTGCAGAAGCAGCTGGGATGTGGTGCCGGAGCATCCAGGGGGACAGAGAAGCAGCAGGAGAAGGGCAGCAGTGGGGAGCAGGGTGCAAGTGGCAGTGAGTAGGATCACGGGGTCTGTGCCAGTGCCCCGGGCCAGGAGATTCAGGAGTGCAGAGCCCGGGCTTGCAGGAGCACTGGCCGGGGCTCTGCCTGTCACAGGGGAGGGGAAGGCAAACCTTCCCCTCCACGAAAGCCACAACCCTCCCCAGCCACCCTCCCCCACACACTCACAGCCCCCACAAAACCCACACTCCCCACACCTATCCACCCCCCCACAATTTCCTCTCACACACACACACACACACACACACACCCCACAATATACAAGGGTAAAACTTCATTTTAAGCTATTATACTATCACTTCTATGTACACTACACAAAGACATGTAAATCAGGACAAAAATATTTTTTGAAATGAAATTAATGAATGTTGTAGTACATGTTTGATTTTTAGACTATAATTTGGTATTTTTCTGGTTCAGAGATGGTAAAACCAGGAGTACTACTTTCAGCAAGGGGGAGACAAGGGGAGGGACTTCTGGTGGCAAAGGTCAGGGGTTAGGGGTGGGACTTCTGGTCCCAAGATGGCAACCAGGGGATGGGCCACCAGTCAAGGGGCAGGGCTACCCATGTGGCTCTCAATGGCTTGTCAAAACTCGGTAAGTGGCCCTCTGCCCAAAATAATTACCCTCCCCTGTCCTAGCTCTTTCTCCTGTAGTGCTGTCTGTGTACAAACATACACACAGACCTGCTTCTTCTCTTTCTCCAGTATACATCTGTTCCCACAGAAATCTATTTTACATTAGGCTTAGTTCTGTCTTGATCCAGTTGCCCAATATTAAACTATGAGCTGAGTGATGCAGTAAAACCAGTTCTTAGATAAGAAATGTGTAGAATTACTGTGTTAATATTAACCAGCTAAAAAGAAAATGATTTCATGTTGAACAGATTAGTCAGATAAGTCACTTGATTAAAGTGCTTTCTTAGCTTCTGCATTTCAAAAGAAACGCATTGGTTTAATTTTGTAAAAGCCCAGCAGTAACTTCAGTTAGCGACAGTAAATATACTTTAGCAGAGTTTGCATTTTTAATTTTGGTTTATAAAGGCAATTATTATGCTTTAATTAAATTCCAGTGTAGCATTAACACTATATCAAAATCAACATAATTCAAGCCCTGTGATTCCCGGTCGAGTTACACATTGTTGAAAGACTGCAGGCTTTGCTTCATTATCCATTATCTTTAAATAACAGTTGATACTCCTCAGTCATTTTTTTTTTGTAGATAGCTAGATTTAATTAATATTCCATTTACAATCAAGCCTTATGAATTGTTTTATTACTAATATTATTGATATTATTAAAATTAATAATGATATATTGTATGATATCATATTATGTTGCATTAAATAATAATAATGGTGAAGATGATTATCTTAATATATGCCAATTAATTAGAAAAAAGATGCAGAGGTTTTAAAAAGTATGAAAGACATTTATTGTTAAGTATTAAATTAGCCAAAACTTACTCCATTCTTGCATTTTTATTAGTCTTTGAAGGCAATATATTTTTTAAAATGGGGAAGTTCTGAAGCCAAAATTCTTTTCAGTTTCTGTGAGAATCTACTAATGCTGACAATTTCTGTATATTTTGGTGGCAGAACCAAAAATGAATACCTATATTACTAGTAATTCAGAGGTATTAAATGCTACAACACACTCTTCACCTTTCTAGACCAGTCTTTGATTTCTTTTCTGTCTTTCTGAGTAGGGATAAACGTACATATTTACTCACATATAACATGCACCTTTTCCCCAAAAATCAGCTCCTTCCCCACCCTCCCCCCAATTGGGGTTGCGTCTTAAGTGGGGAAGCTGATTTTCTGCCCAGAAGAGAAGCACCCTGTTTTGATTGTTGCTCCACAATGCAGCAGCATTGGAATTAAAGTTTAGGAAGCTGAGGAACTCAGTTATTTAATGGCTCATTGTTCTTCATTCCATAGCTGCTATTGAATATATCTCCTTTTTAATGTTCTTGGTGCCCCACTAATCAGATTAACTTTTCATTGAGCAATTTTGCTGTCTTCTAGCTGCTCAGGGTTTCTTCTCTCCTATTTCACATCTCTGGAGACTTCTTAGATATTTTCAAGATCATAGATCCTCCCATGGAGACCAGTCTTCAGCAGCAGCTAGGGTTTTAGCTTCTGGTTGAGTAGGAAAGGGAGAGGAGTGAGCTGAAGATTACATGCTGCCCCTGTTCTATGCAGCTATAACTCTGGAAAAATCTTTTTTTCTTCCGTCTGCCTTCCCAAAAACAAGGCATATGTCTTATTTAGGGGTTTATTGTGTGTGAGAAAATATAGCATGTTTTAGCCTTAAAAAGGGGGAGAGAATTACTCCTCCTGAGTGCAGATCAGCTGTTACACTCTGTTACATCTGCAGCCCATAACAATACCAGGTAGCTAAATATCCTTAATTTTGACCCTGAATAAAACAGTGTTTAAATTTGCTACTCTAGGACCAGGTGGACATAGCATTTGCTTTGTAACTGCTTATTATTAGTATCCTTTGATACAGTGTTATATCTGTCTTTACTGTCTGTTTGACTTACAGCCCCTGTCATGCCATAAGTAGGGGTCTGCCTAACTTGAGGAGCCACCTAACCCTGATCTGCCTGCAACATTTTCAAAGGCTTATCTTGGTGCCGCCACTCCTCCACAACTTTGGCTGAGGTGCCACAGTGGCCCTGCCTCCTACTGCTGATTTGGTGGTGAGGGCTGCCCATCATATGGCCCCACCCTTCACCCCTGATTGGCTGAGAGGCCTGTCCATCATGTGGCCCCACCCCTCGCCATTGCCTGGTGGAGAGGGGTGGGGCCACACAACAGGCTGCACAGCTGGCAGCCCTCCCAGCCAGTGAGGAGGGACAAGGGCAGCAGTCATCTTACCTGCTCGTTTTTGTGCCGGTAGCCCCTTTTGTGCCAGGCTGCACTGCCAGGAAGACTCCTGGTCTCTCTGAGGAGCCAGCATTTTATTTTTTGTAAGTTTTTTTCCCCACAGATTTTGCAGAGATTCCCTGATGTTGCAATTTCTGTGCAAAATCCGCGCAATCACTATTTGGGTAGGTCCCTATCCATAAGATCTGATATTCCTAGATATGAGCAATAATGTAGGTCATATTTAGATCTTTATGTTCTTTCTGTGTTTGGATTCTGTTGTCTCTGGATGTGCTGCCCCATGGAACAAGCATTAACATGAAGCAAAAGTTTGGATGCACATAGTAATTTATTTAACATTTAAACGAAACTAGAAGCCAAGCAAATGTGTAATTTACATGCTTACTTCACATATTGTGCACTGGTAAAGTCTATGTGAAAATCTCAGAAGTGATAAACTACCTGCAAAGCATTCATGGAAGATGTTATCAGGACTATGAAATTGCTTTTCATGTTTTTCTTCCCTGTTAAGAAGGATATGTTGTTACATAAACGACTCAAAATCATGCTAAAATAAATCAGTGATGCAAGATCATTATAGAATGATGGCAAGATTATTATTTATCTTGCATCATATTTGATATACTTTGGATTTAGTATTGAAAGGTTCCAAAAACACAACATATCACCACTTAAATTTTTAAAATAATAGTTTTATTTTAGCTATCATAGGATAATAGTTCTCTAAAATGAGACAGTGATTTTTCTGAATGTCACATTTAAAATGCACAGGAAATTAACTGTGACAAAAATGTATCTTTATAATATTTAATTGCATGCACAAAAACCCATTTGGTATGCTCAAATGCAGCTTTCTTATATACTAATACTGACTTGCAACTTCATGCACATACTTTTGGACACTGATGTTTCAAAGTTTGTTCCAGACCAGATGTTTTTAAGTGTGTTTTACACAATAGTCTAGGTCATTTTTCGGTATTGTTTACCTTATAGAATATCTCCCAGCTAACTCCCCACATTAACTGCCAGGAAATAAATCCTTCCACCATCTGTACCTGACATTTATGAGTTTTACCCTTTATCCAGAATAAAATGCAAAATAGCTCAGCCCAAATTTGAACAAAGTGCTCATATCCTTGCTCTTCAGATTAAGGAAAATGCATGATCCTATAATCCATTCTAAAGCTTCTCTTCATATTAAGAGTCTTTCTGAGATGTAGAAAGTAAAAGGGATATAGTAAAGCTTTGCATAACATTCACGTTGAAACCAGTGACTCCAAATCAGTGTAAGTTTTGGGTTCTGTTGTGTTCAGAAATGATTTGTGAGCCAGGATGACCTTAGGTTCCAGTTTTCACAGTTCCCACTTTGGTTTGCAGCTAGTACTTGAAACAGCTGAGATACGTGAACTTGTTCTTTGTGCTTCTTGCCTAACCACAACTATGGGTATCTTGTTTCTCTATCATGGCTGCCTTTTACCAACAAAAGCCAGTCAAAAAGTATCTTGCAGATCCAAACTTCTACATTTTTCTATCAATTATAGTAGTTATTATAATCATCTGAATAACCTTAAAATACTTACTGTGTAGAATACCCATAGAATATTGGTATTAGTAGATAGATATTAGCTAGTGAGAGTGATTCCAGGCACTGTTCTCAGCTAAACAGTGTCATGTAAAATGGCTAACCTGATAAAACTACCAATTTCTTCCCCTAGAGAAAGGATTTTTCCATGTTATAAAGTGCTTTGCTGTGTAGTTCCCTCAGGAAATGGCTCTTATTAGTGAGGAAACAGAGTACATTGAAGAAATACTTCAGGAAAAAAAAGTATTTTCCAAGCCCTTAGGAACTAACATTTTTTGTGTGCATTTCCATCATGTTAATTATTGTTTAAAGGGTTCCCGGGGTGATTACACTCATCTACCTTCATGAAGTTTTTTTTTCCCATTCATTATACAGGGCAGCTAATTAATGTTGCAATCTGTTATATTCTAAAGAATATGCAGGTAACTGTAAAACCATTTGGTTACAAACATCTTGCACATATACTGTAGGTGTCATTATTTGAAAGCAATTTTGTGACTCTACTGAACACATTCTTAAATAAGCTGTTTCTTTCTTTTTCATGGGAACCTAACTCTAGTTCTTCTATTGGGGTATCCACAATATGTCTAAAGTATTTAATAATGAGGATACCTAAATTGGGATGTCTGAAAGTACCTCCTTCATTATGTTTTGAGTCTGTCTGTGATGATTCACTGTGTGGAGCCCTTTTTAATTTTGTTCATTCCTCCCTGAGTCTCAGTAAACTCGCTCTAAATATCCTGTTACACTGATTTATATGAGCAAGTCAAATCAACCTAGTTTAGTTCATCATAATTAGCTTAGTGGCAAGATACAATACAATGGTAGCTGTCTCTGCCTTTCAATTCAGAGGTGGGTATCTGCACTGAAACATACTATAAATGTTAGATTAAGAAACACAAAAAAAATGCTTGTTAACGTTAATTCCTGTTGAGGTTTAGAGTGATACACGCTGACAAAAGCAGGAAAATGCAAAATTAAAACTGACAGTTTGTCCTTATCTTCTCTGATTGTATAGATGTGTTGCAGCACATGTGGTAAGTAACTTCATGCTGTGACCTGGGACCTAAGCAACAATAGTCACAATAGGAGACATTCAGAACAGACTGTCAGCCATGACTGAATATTATTGTCTCTCTCTCTCATGTTCAAGGAATGAAAGCTTAGGTTAATATGTTAAATTCAACAATAATTAAAAAATGCAAAATCTCTGTACAAGTATGTGCCAAAATTAAATAGAAATCTCTATTTAGGATTCTTTTAAATGTATTTGACAGAACCGACTGGCTTTAAGTACTACATTTCAAAACGTGAGGTCAGTGTGCACAATATATGTGGAGTATGTTTCATGTAAATAAGATATTGCACCTTCACACTTAAGTATCCATTTTCAAGTGTGGATGTATTTGCATGTGATGTTTTGGTGATTTTGCATGCAAATGCAGGCACACAGTGGTCTGTACACATTTTAAACTCCTATTTCTCTGGAGGCTTAGCCCTTCAGGAGAAATCCACAAAATACAGTGTTCAGACTCTTGCTGATTACACTACAACAGTTACCTGTGAATAATATTCCCAGAGCTGTCTCGGTGTAGTGAATGTTGCTGATGTACAAATGTGTTTTGGCATGATTAGGAAGGAGCCTGCATAAATTTAAGATGTTCCAAAATGGATGCTGTCACTGTCCAGATTTACATCATATTTACCTACCGCCCCCTGGCAATGTCCTGTTCTTTGTGAAGCTCACATCATTGGGGGCCTGCTAATGCACTAATAACACCTGGATGTCTTAAGAGCATCATGTTGACTATAAACATCTCAGCAATTTGAAGGCTTTAAAGAAGCTCACTGGCAGCCAGACCTCTACCTCAGGCAGCAGCTTTATGGTGTGGAAGTTCTGGCTGCCTGAGGCTCCGAACATTTTTTTAATTGATGTATACTATCCTTTTTATGTCAATGTTTGGATTTTAAGTGACTTCCTAAGTAAGACTCTTGTTTTAATTTTAGCTCTAGGAGAAAAAAAGTGAAACCAAGGATGAAAATTTGCCGGTGTAAAAAGGTCAAAACTGGTGGTAGGGCAACAATAATATATTTTCTAAACAATTAAAAGAGAGAGTCTGAAACAAAAATGAAAAGCTATTCAGGACAGGAATAAACAGCACTGAGATTAGATTCAGATCACCTAGTCTGTATCCTGTATTTTAAAGGTCTGCCAGCCATTACCACTTTATCTTCTATAACTATAACTATGCAGTGATGGCATCTCAGTCCATCTAGGTTGGCCATCATAGAGGACATTTCGGTTTTCTGCTACTCTGTCCTCTATTGATACAAAACCCAACACCTTTATGTCCTCTATTTTTCTCTTCAAGAGAAAAATAGAGGACATAAAGGCATCAGGTTTCATATCACTAGAGGACAGAGGACAACTGGACCATCCTCTATGATGGCCACCCTAATCGCATCTCCCAGTGATTTACTCCTCTCCATTTAATTGCTGCTCCTAACATGTAGCTTGCATACGTCTTTCCTGAGTTTTAGGGGTTTGTTTTTCTCCATACCATCATCCAAACCTTTATAATTTACTCCTGTATTTTATACTATAATTTTGAAATCTCCATAGGCTGTAATTATGTAACTGGAGTGTTCTCTTTCAAAATTCTGACATGCCAAAAAAAAGCTATGTTAATGCAGTGTTATTTACATTGGAAAGTCAAGCATTGACAACTTAGGAAATGCCAGAATTCAGCTTGTCTCTGTAACTTTCTTTCTGCTCCCTTTTTCATATGCACAAAAAAATGCTCAGGATTTGGGCTAGCCAGTCGTACTACATTATGTCTGGAGCACTGAAGCTGTGCAGTACACAGAATGCTACCAAAATATTCAAGGATTTTTGTGGCAAGCCACACACTATAGTGACAAGAGGTGATTCTTAGCAGCTCATAATTCTGGTAAATCTTCCAAATTTCTGTGGGGCAAAAAAAAAGGTACCTCTCCTTGACCTCAAAACTCCCTCTTTGCCAAATATCACAGTTCTGCATAGTGTGGACACCTTCTTTGCTCTTTTTAAAAGGGTCAGAAGAATTTTTGCAAGAGAAAGGTAGTAATTAGAGATGGGAAATCAGGCAATGTCATCAGCTACATATACTTTCCATTACAATTTTAATTTATATGTATTCCATTGTTTGTCTGCATGTGTATCTTGGTTTGTCTCTTTTATTTGCCTTTTTTGTCCAAATTGCATTGTACTACAAGCTCATATTTAAGCTGCATACAATTTTTCAATCCTAGAGATGTACAATTTCCACCACTAGAAATGATTCTGGGAGAGGGAGCAGTACAGATGTTCAGTCTGCAACTGCCCCTTCTCCCCTGCTCCTTACACCTTTCCTCTCTGGGGAAAAGCATGGGATGGATGCTCCAGTCATCCTGCTCCTAGGGCAACTGAAGCAGTGAGACAACGTTCCTGCCTGAAAAGCAAGTGGGGGCTGCACTTCTCTCTGCGCTCAGGTCCTGGTGCCTGGCAGCACAGCAGAGAGAGCAGCACAACAAAACCTCTTCCTGCTTCAAACTCCAGAGTGAGAAACAGGCAGGGAGCAGCTGGTGGTTGCTTCTTCCCTTCCTATCTACAGGAAGCTTGGGAGTAGCTGCCCCCCATGCCATCTCCAAAACAGAGGACCCTAATCTCTGGAGGGCACAGGAGCCTTTTCCCTGGCTCCACTCCTCCTGGCTCCCCAGAGGAATTAAGCCAGGGGGAAATGTGCAGATATTCAGTCTCCCAGGAGTAGTTTGTCTCATTGTTGTGGCTTATTTTTCTTCTGGAGTGGCCATTTTTGTTCTGGGAGAGAAAATATGAAGGTATGCACATTTTTGGTTTCTATCATGAGAACAGCGATTCTCCCAGTAGACACTGAATGCCTACATAGTGATCATCAGGTCCAACACAGTCCTACAATGAATGAGAACAGTAAAAACCAACTTTAATTATGGAGCAGTAAGCAACCTGTGCAAACCCTTTGTCTGGCTATAATTAACTGAATCCTGAGTAAGCTGCTTCCTGAGTAACTGTCTTCTGACTGCCAACTCTCTCAGTCTCCTATTAGGCTGCATCTGTTAGGGAGCATCTATAAATTATAACTTCTTTCACTATAGTCTGTACACACCCTTAGTTTGCAATACATTATCTCACCTAACTTTCTCAGATCTGTGGTTTTAGACACCTGTTCAAATCCCTATAAGTCAATGGTTTTTCCATTATGTCCAATGGGATTTGAATTAAACCTTGCTCTGAACCCCTGGTCCTGTCTAGCTTCTCTGAGTGGCCTCTAAATTAAAATTAATCCCTGGCTCCTTTTGTCTCCAAAACTCCAGAGTTTTGGTTTCTGACCCATCCATGGACCTCCCTCAGGGAGTTACCTTCCACTTCTTCCTCTCTTGAGAAAGGAACTTTACCTCTTCAAAGGGGAAAGGAGTGCACCCCAAAATGCCACGTAGCAAATCAGACAGTTCCTTTACAACAAAGCCATTTGTTGAGCAGCTGCTGTCCAGCAAACAGTCCTTCCTCCCTTCTTAGGGATAAGCAGTACCTCTGTCCACAATCCACATGTGTTATACTACATATTATAACACAACAGTCATCTGTCACAACAAGATTTAGTAATGAATCTTACTCTATTGCCTGTATCTCACTTTTCAAATCATCTGCAGCAAGATCAAGTATAACGTGTCTAACCCACTAACAAAAAATGCAATCTCTCAATTAAAAGCAGCTACTGTTCTAAAGGATTGAAGGATAGTAATTGTTGTACCTGTAAGAGAGAGCCTAGCAGTTTACAAATCAATAATTTTTAGATATAATAAATCAGGTTCACTAGTGGCTTCATTTAGTATAGCATATCATACCAAATGTTCCTGTGATAATTCCTCCATCTTTACCACCCATTATATTTTATGTGCTAGACATATGGAACTGCAATCTGAGCCATAAAGTCCAGTTGCCTGGATTGCAAGTAACCATATAATAAGCATTTGTCCAGAAGACTTCACAAGAACATCCAGCCCCTCCTACACACTACAGTCACATTGCTCTTTAGTGCTAAAATAAAAGGGTATCTCTTGTTTTGCAGGTGTAGTCAGTCAAATGTGTTCTTTCCTGTAGCTTACCAAATTGTTAATTATTATGAATCTTACTAGAGGCTCCTGTATTCCACTTAATATTCCATTCCCATATTGAGATCATCTCAAAAATTATTATTTTATATTTGCTTAAGGGTTTTGCATTCAATTTGTACTTATTCAGCATTTTTACTCATGTTCTGTGCTATCTTATACTTGGAAAACCAAATATATATAATCCACTGTATTTCTTTCATCTACTCAGAAGACAGGAATTTAGAATCACTGTCTTGATCAAGCCAGAGGTTTTTCTGGACCAGGGGTGGGCAAAATACAGCCAGCGGCCCACATCCAGCTGCTGTTATTGGATCCAGCCCGCAGCTCCCCCTGCAGCACTCCGCATGGGGCAAAGCCCCACCTGGGGCAGCCTGCATCCACGGGTCCTTGTCCAGGCCAGCATGCACAGCTTCCAGCAGGGCTGCTCTCGGCATGTCTGCAGCTGCCCAGGTGCTGCTCAGCTCCCCTCTCCTCCAGCAGCAGTTCCTCCTCCTGCTCATGTCCGTGCTGCATCATTCCGGGCAAGGAGGAAGCTTCAGCTGCACAGCTTCTGCCCCAGCACAGGGGGGCTCTGGATCAAGCTCCCAGCTGCCTTCTACCTACTCCTCCCACCTGGTGCAGGTGGCTAAGTGGGTGAAAGGTAGCTGGGAGCTAGAGTCTGAGTCCCACACTCTGGGGCAGGAGCTGCCTAGCTGAAGCTTCATCGCTGCCCTGAGAGGCGCATTGGGAGCAGGAGGAGCCACTGCTGGAGGTGAGAGAAGCCAAGTAGCACCCAGGCAGCTGCAGCAGGAACAGCCCCGCTGGTAAGTTGTATGTGCTAATCAGGACCGGGCTGGTGGCCATGGGCTGGAGTGCAGCACAGGCTGCCTTGGGCAAGGCTCAGTCCCCTGCAGAGTGCCATAAGGGCAGCTGCAAACCATACCACCCGGGCAAGTTCTGCTGCACATGCCCCCTGCCTGTTCCACCCTCCCTTCACCCCTGGCTGACTCCCAGGACCTAATGCCCAGGCCACCCCCCCACACACACACACACACACCCCCACACACACCTACCCACAGGGGCATGCAGGGAGTGGACTGTGGCTCTGCCTTAGGACCCAGCCCCATGCTGTCACTACCTCGTGACTCTGCTCCATGATCCCATGCTTGCCCACCCCTCCAACTCCTAAACACCATTCCCTACCTGCCCATGGCCCCATCCCACATAAGGAGTTTTGGTGAGTTGTTGTGGTGGCAGCGGGGGGGGGGGCTGACCCGGCCTGCCACAACTCATCAAAACTCCCTATGTGGCCCCCCGCCCCAAATAAGTTAATTCCCTACCCCAGCTCTAGACCAATGTCCTCTTTTCAGTAGCAGTTATTTCATGGGAAGCTATAAATATACCTTTTATGGGCAACACAGAAATAATTTGGTGTCATGGGTATAAAGGTTGTGCTCCATCTTCCCATCATTCATAAGTCTGTGTGTGCGTGTATTCTTTTAAATGGTAGGCCTTAGTCATTCATCCTTGTACAAGGATAAACTGCAAAACTCCACTAATCCAAGTTTAGATCCTGTGGCTTCAGTACCTGTTCCTTTTGTGGCTCTTCATGGCCATTTTGAGGACTGAAGCCACCAGCCATTATTTGCAGTTATAGTAAGCAGCCTTTTCTGAGTACATCAGCATGTATTAGTTAACTGGAATATAGTATTAAAGTCCTTAAATTATAAGAGTAAAATTAATTGTCCACAAGAATAGAGTGGGAAATAGGCAAACCTCTTCACCCAACAGCATCCAGAATTCATCTGCCTTTTAATCATCAGTTTGGCTCGTCTCATAGTTAAACAGGTTTCACCCTAATGACATAACCATGCAGCTCACCTTCCTGTGCAATAGTTCTAGAGACTTCCCAACATTGCCCATCACTTTCCCTGAGCCACCCCACCTAGTATTTTTAAAAGACAACATCTCAACATCTTGCTTCTTCTGTTTCAACTCTTCACCTTCCAGCTTCATGGTACAACACTTTCGTAATACTACCAGAATTTATGAGCACTGCTTTCATAGATTCATAGATTGCAAGGCCAGAAAGGATCTTGGAAGATCATCGGGTCCAGCCCCCTGCACCAAGCAGGAAAGATAACTGGGGGTCAGGTGACCCCAGCAAGGTGACTGTCTAGTCTCCTCTTGAAGATTTCCAGTGTAGGTGATTGCACCACCTCTAGAGGGAGTTTATTCCACAGTCTGGACACCCTGACTGTGAAGAAGTGTTTCCTAATGTTGAGCCTGAATCAGTCTTCCAGGAGTTTGTGGCCGTTACTCCTAGTTTTCCCCTCAGGTGCCTGGGTGAACAGTTGCTCACTGAACCCTGGATGTACTCCCCTAGTGTACCCATAAGCTGCTACCAGGTCCCCTCTCAGCCTTCCTTTCCTCAGGCTGAAGAGTCCCAGATCGCTCAGACTTTCCTCGTATGGTTTGCCATGTAAGACTCTGATCATACAGGCGGCTCTTCTTTGGACTCTCTCAAGCTTGTCCATGTCCTTGTTGAAGTGTGGTGCCCAGAACTGGACACAGTACTCCAGCTGCAGTTTCAACAGTGCTGAGTAGAGCGGAAGCATCACCGCCTTGGCTTTGCTGGAGATGCATCGATTGATACATGCCAGAGTATTATTTGCCCTGCTGGCTACAGCATCGCACCGCCGTCTCATATTCATACTGTGATCTATTATTACCCCCAGGTCTCTTTCATTCATGGTGCTAGTCAGTTTGGTGCTGCCAAGCCTGTAGGTATGTTGGAGGTTGCTCGTCCCGAGGTGGACCACTTTACATTTCTTGATGTTGAACTTCATCAGATTCCGATCCATCCAATTTCCTAGCCTGTCTAGGTCCACCTGTATCTGTAGGCTATCTTCAAGCATGACCATGCTTCCCCATAACTTGGTGTCATCCACAAACTTGGCCAGTGAGCTCTTCACCCCCACATCCAAATCGTTAACAAAAATGTTGAAAAGTACTGGACCAAGCACCAACTGCTGCGGGACTGCTGCCCACTTCTCACCAGGATGACACAGATCCGTTCACTACACCTCCCTGGGTCCTATCCTGCAGCCAGTTTTTCACCCACTTGGCTATCTCAGAGTTAAGCCCAGAATCCTACAATTTTCTTACAAAGACATCATGGGATACTAGTTCAAAGGCCTTTTGGAAGTCAAGGTATACAATGTCAACCTGCTCTTTCAAATGTCCTTGTTAAAGTGTGGTGCCCAGAACTTAAACTATTCCCTAATTAATCCCTACTTAAACTATTCCCTGATCATCACTCTTACAAATGGAGGAAATTTCTTTCAAACTTCTTTTAGAGAATGTCATGTGCCTCAAAGCCAGTAGGGTTAATATTTCTTCTTTATTGTCTTCGTTAGGATGAGGAATTCAGAGGGTATAAAGATCCAGAAATCCCATTTGGGAATGGCTAAGTGGGATAAAGGCAGAGTGATGACCAGTCCTCTTAGTGCAAACTAATAAAACTGGCAGGGTAAAGTGTCATTTACTGAGCGAGTCTACATGAGATGCTACTGTGAAGTGGTTACTGTGATGGTTACTGTGCATTCCTTTAGTACTTGTATAAGCAAGTACTAAAGAAATGTGCGGTATCCAGAGTTACTGTGCAGTAGCACCGGTGAACATCTTTTAAGTGACACTACTTAGCACTGTTGGTGCTGTGATGCACTACTGCACAGTATTATTTGGTTACTGCTCAGTCAGCAGTGGTGCAAATCAGGGCAACCGCCCCGGGCCCCATGCTGTGGTGGGCCCTGCAGAGCTGGGTGAAGCAGCTGTGGCAACTCTGCGCTGCCGCAGCTGGGTTCACATCCAGCCGCTTGCTACCCGCACCCCTGCCGCCAACACCACTGCTGCCAATAGCGGCGGCAGCTTCTTCAGGTCCAGGGCATGTGGGATCAGAGTGGGGACAGGGCCCCGCATGGGCTGATGTACCCTGGGCCCCGCACTCTGCTCGAATCGGCTCTGGGGGTCCGCATAGACATGCCCACTATGTCCTGTTAATGATAATCTTGGAGGCTAAGAGCCTCTCATCAACCAAACATCCTCATGAGCTACGAAAGAACATAAGAAAAGCCATGCTGGGTCACATCAATGGTTCATCTAGCCCAGATCCTGTGTCCAACAGTGGCAGTTTTATAGGGAGATCATATGAACAGGGTATATCTAGAGTGATTCACTGTCACTGGTATAAGGATGTCAGAGGATACGTTGCTGATTTTTGTGTTCACTAGTTATTAATGGATCTATTTAAGTCCCTTTTTGAACCTCTGCAACCTCCTGCACAGTAAGTTCCACAAGTTAACTATGTACAGAATTAAAAAGTACTTTCTTTTGTTTTTTTAAATCTGTCTCCTGCTAATTTCAGTGGGTGCCTTTCTAGTTCTAGACTCTGAGTCCCACCAAGTATCTGAGGACAGCTAGAACATAGGCCTCAGAAATTCTGTCAAAAAAGTAAAAAATCCATTGATACAACTGTATTCTATGTTAATTATCAGGCTTTCTCCCAAACGTTCATATATTAGCGAAGTTATTTTATGCTCAAATATTTTTCTCGTAAGGGGCAACAAGATAATTGACTGATAGCTACTTTGTTTCCTTTTAGTACTTCTTCATTAAATTAGTTATTTTCTATTCTCCATGTTTACCTCCTCCAGACTCTTATAGTTTATTAAACGTTATTTTAGATTATATCGCTAGAAAAAGACTGAATACAAGCTAGATACGTTTTCCTTTGTTTTAAAATGTATGAGTAGAGTATTCTTTCCAAATAGATTTTTAATCAAAATTACTGCACTTGTACAGGTTGAGTGGTTTGTCACCTAATTTCAAATAAAGGTCAAAATATGCATTCAGATATTTGCATATATGCATTCAAATATTGTTCTAGGGATACAATTTTACTTTTAATTTACTCAGAGCATCATATTAGATATTAGTGTACAGATTTTCCCACCCAAAAGCATTATGTAAACACATCAAGGTGAATGAAAGGTTGATTTAGACAAGGTTGGATATCTACCTAATTGTCTGTCTCTTCCTCTTTTTTTTTCTTTTTCAATTCACATATGCTTAATTTCTTTGTTGATACTGGGATTTTAGTGAAATCCACAGCCAAAGTTCAGATTCTGTGAAAATTCTCTATCCTGTTTGCAGTAGTTTTCCCTATTGGTTGATTGTGCTATTTGGCATGTGAAGTCATAATCTTAGAAGAAGGGGTATCTTAGGTTGCTAGGATCATTCTCATGGAGGGCTTTGAATATCAGGACAGAGACTTCTTGAACAGAAATTTCCTATTATTTTGGAAGCTTGTGCAGAATAAAGTACCGCAGAAATTGACCTGAGTTGCACAGCAGGTAGGCCTTTTCATTTTATATCAACTGGTACACAATTTTCTGGGTTTCAGGATTTGTTTGTAGATACAAGTCACAGTTCTGAAGCCTAGAGGTCAGTCACATAGGGCCTGTTCATGTGATTCAACCTACAATCACGCAGCTTACTTTACACTATATGCTCATAGTTTGGGTCCCCACTGGTACACGTGTTGGCTGGTGCTGGGAGTCATGCCAGGAATGGGATCTAAGCTGAGGTGGGGAAGGGATGGGCAGAATCAGGGAGGGGGTTAGCAGGTCTGTGAGGGAGTTGGTGGGATTGGTGGGGACGGGCATTTCTGTGGGGGAGGTGGTCTGTCCAGAGGTAGAGGTGTCAGATAGCTAAAAACAGCCCAGTCTGGGGGTTATGGGGAGGGAGCTGGGGTAAGCAGCTGGGCTTTCCTAGCCCCAGGGCTGCACTGCGCACATGTACGCATGTTTAGTTAAATCATGCATGGGTTAGCACAATCTATATAGTGCTCCTCCTTAGGTAAACTAAGTTATTGGGCTGGCCATTTTTTAACTAAACTCCCTGAATATATGTGTAGTTCAGTGCTTAGATCAACCTAGCCCTACTTAGATTGATCCAAGTGTAACATCTGCACATCCCCCTAGATTGCTGCAGTCTCTTGTATAACATATAGGGTGCAGCGCAAGCTTTTATCTACTCACAGACATATTTCTCAACCTGAAAAATATATGACAGAAAAAACTGAAATGTCTGTTATAAGAAGCCCTATTATACAGTTCTTTTTACACATACTTTGTTCTCTCATACCAAAAAAATAGCTTACTACCTATGCCTTTTTCTATGTGTGGTGGCCAAAGCAGCAGAAAACTGACAAGAAGGTATCTACAGCCCCTATGTGCTGTCAAAAAGATCTCTAAGGCAGTTATTTTTTTTCTGAAATATGTAGGCAAATTACTGGTGTATCCAGTGGGTCTTTGCACAGAATCGCTCAACTAGACTACAAGGCCACGTGTGATTTGGTCAGCAAACAGCATCTGACTACATGCATGTAGGCATTAATAGAAATTCTTGTTTGATTCTGACAAATTCGTGGATGATTTTGCTTATGTCATCAAGTTTTGGTTCCCATTCTGTTGATGTTGCCCTAACATAACTTTTTAGGCACTTTTTATATGCTATATAATATTTAGCTATATAATAATAATAATAATACATTTTTGATGGACTGAAAAATGCATTATTCAGGACTACCAAGCTCCATTAATAGTTAATCATAGGGAAAGGTCTTTTTTCATATGTAAGCAAGTCTAACTATATATCCAATAGATTTTTGCAACATACCATATTTACTCTAATATATAAGGATGACCCCCAATAATTAGATTTTATATATGGAAAAATTATAAATGTGTTATAATTTCTGGTATAAAATTTAAGTATTGGAAGTTTGCCTTGAATTTGTCCCCCAACCACTGCTTCAGCAAGGAAAATAAATCTGGGGGATATCAGGTGGGCCCCTTGTCTTCTGCCTCCCTACTTCTTGCCCCTGCAGCCCCTTCCCCCAACCTTTACTGTCAGATCTTGCTCTCCCTGAGTGGAAAATTTGAAAACACTGACTTTGAAATAAACATGCCTGCAATAATTTACATATAGGCTGTGAGTGCCTATAGACTTAGCTCAATCAAAATTGATTTTTTGAAACTTTGACACCTACTTATACATAGTACAAACTCTGCATATTAGTTTAAAGCCAAAAGGCTCATGATTTCCCATATAGTTCATTGGGCTAGGCTTTACTGGTGTCAACAGCATTTCAAGCCACGGCAACCCCATAGCCGAGCCCTGCTCAGTACGTGTGTGTACTTCAGGTATCCTCCGCCCCACTCCACAAAGGATCCATGTGCCTATTAGCCCCTTCACTTATCACTGAAACCAGGTGTTCTTGTCACCAGTCCTGGGATCCTCCAAAAATGTATATGCAGAAGACACACAGGGCAACCTGGTCTAGCTCCACCTCATAGAGGGTGGGGCCACACCAATCATATGCAACAGGCTGAGAGAGGGAGCAAGAGAGGAATTCTGGGTGAACTGTCTGGGGCCCTTTCTGATGATGTTTGTCAAACATTTGAGGCTGGTGAAGAAACAGGAATCATTGGAAATGGGAAAGAAAGCCACAGGTCAGCTGTGGGAGTGAAAAGGAAGTTGAAATGTATGTAATGGAGTTGTTCACCATGACTTGAAAAAGAGTCAACACAGAGAGGGACTGTGCTTAATGGGTACTACCATATATTTTATTGAGATGGGCTGCACTAACCTATCTATATTGCCCTCAGTGTTCTCGCTTTCCTTTTTTTTGGGGGGGGGGGCGTACAGGATGTCTAATATGATATGTGTAATATGTATTAGATAGCCAATACTCAGGGATGTTGTATATATTGTGTACAAATGAGATGACGTGCACTATGATATCAATTCCGATGTTTTGTATTATGTTATTTGAAATGTTGTATTACCCTTTTGTGAGGCCTCTGTTTGGGGTCGTTTTGAGTCTTTTGTTATAGTATGGTTTTCTAATAAAATGTTAAAAAAAAAAAAAAAAAGTTAGGTTACCTGGCAGGGGAAATACTGTAACCACTAAGGTGATTTTCCTAGTTGCAGGGGAAAACCATTTTCTTGGCAGGGGGTAGTACCCTAGCTGAGGTAATGCATAGATAACCTCCCACTTTCACTTCCAGTGGAAACATCTTGGCTATTGTGCTGGTTTATGGAAATAGAAGACTCTTCCCTTGGTTGCTCCTGCGGCCATATGGTTGAGGACAAGCACAACTCGGAGGCATCCGAACCCCAAGCCTCTAGACTTGGGCCATCATGTAGGATGCCTGCCAAAGGATTTGGAAGCATCTGAAACCCCAGGTCGGGGTGGAGGATGCTTGCTGGTAGCAGGGTCACATATGGTTCTTGCTGATTTGGTTTGGAACATGAAAATTTTTCCTTAAAACATAAATACAGGCAACCCTTGCTTAATGCTCTTAATTGGTTCCAGGAAATCCAAGAGTTAAGCGCAACCATGTTAAGTGAAACCCATTTCCCCATAGGCATTAATGTAAATAAAAATAATTGGTTACTGCTGCTTCTTACCATAGCTTCTCACCATCGCCACCACCTCTCAGAAATGTGGTAGGTTCCTGGTATGCTTGCCCAATACAGCCCATGTATTTTATAGTTAACACTTCAAAATGGTTTCCTTTACAGAGCATGTGATGCTTTTGGCAGTAGTGTAATGATAGACAATATATTTAATAAAGTTTCCTTGTATGTGAATGTAAGATGAGAAGTTGTTTTCCCCATTCTGATTTGGGGGGTGGGGCTTGTCTTATATTTGAGTAAGTACAGTAAATATATTCTTTTCCCTTTTAATTAGTAAATATATTTCTATATGGTGAACTTATAATTGATTTAATCTGACAGTAAGTCATCTCTTTACTCTGCTATGTATTTCACCACCAAGATATGAATATGCAGTATTCATTTTTAGGTTTAAAGAAATAAAGATTGCTTTATGAATGCTTTTCCATAGATGATCACAAGCAGTTTGGCTTATTGTATTAAAATTCCTGTAATTTCTCTCCATAGTTTCATTTTTCTTTTTTTTCAAAAAGTAATAGAAATTAAAGATGGAAAATACCTTTGTAACACATCAGGGTCCCAGGGGTGGCTGTGATGTCCCCTCGTGGTTCTGCAACCATGCTGTGCTCTGCCCCTAGGGTGGCCTCATGTCTTTCCTGCCACACCTTGATGGAAATATAAATAAATAGGAAGGCTGCTCATAGACCTCTGTGTAGCTCTGGTTCCACCAAACCCCAACTAGGGTCCCTGGCACCCTACTAGTCCTCACTGGTCTCAGGCCCCTGGCTAGGCCTCTGTAGTTATATGCTTAACAGGGCACCCAAAGCATTAAGGGCTAATTGCATAGCTCCAAATCCTTCCCTTTACCACGCCCCATGCCTTGCAGGTATTACAAGTACGTTGTTCCCTCTGTTGGGGCTTGGCTTCCTCAGCCTCTGCCCCTTTAACCTCACTAGTCCTTCTAGCCTGGGCCTCCTGATTTGGACCTGGCTTTGAGGCACTAGCTTTGTTTGTCCCTTCCAGTCACCGGGCTCGTGGCTCCTGTATGCCGGGCCGCTGGTCCCTCTCTGGCTCTGGGCTCAATAAGGGCTGAAGCCCTGAGCCTACCTCTGGCAGGGCTCAAGGCAGTTGAGTGCCTCTTGAGCACTAATGCAGCCTCCTTACCTCCCCTTCCAGCCTCATCCTAAACCACCAGTGAAAACAGTAATATAAACACAAGCCCCTGGCTCTAACATAAATAACACTGGAAGCAGCCCTCTGATCCTTTAAGAGGGCAAACCTTTAACTCAAGTATAGCATGCCTCCCTGTTTCTATAGGAAAACAGTCATCCCAGCATCCCTGGGTGGCTCCCCTGGGCAGGAGCTCCTTCCCTGCAGTAGCCAGGGAGAGACTCCCTGCCAGCTCCAGCTTATATGGTCCAAGGACCCTACCTACTTCCAGTCAACTGACTGCTTGCAGGTGTCTGCTGACTGCCTCATTTTGCCCTGCTGCCCTGGCAACTGGCAGCTGCTGTGCCCTGCCTGCCCTGTAGTGCTCCCTGGCTGGGCTACCTTTATCTGTAACACCCTTTCTAACTGGACCTTTCTTGTCCAGTCCTTGTTGTGCAACATTGGTCTCTCTTGTCTCTCCAGAACTTTGTCCATTTATGTTTTAAATAACTCAAGCAGTGAGATATCTGCCACATCCTCTGGGAGAGCAGTCAAGTAGCATTAGCTGTCAGAAAATTTTCCTAATATTCAGTCTATATTTTCCCTTGTTCTTTTTCATCCTATTATTTCTAGTGATTTTCTCTCAAACCATCCAAAACACCTTTTTGTCCTTCTTTTTCTTTAAGCCTTTCAGTTGCTTGTAGAAAATTATCATAGCTCCTTTAATCGTCTCTTAGCGTTTCTTATACATACTGTAAATATAGTGTAACGTCAGGCACTATAAGAAGAAAAAATGTACCTGGTACTCTTGGGTGGGTGGATTGATTTCTATTTGACGTATAAAACAGTGAGCTTAAAAATTTTAAAGTCTATTTTTTGTCTCTTTAAAGGCTTTTACTATTAACAATAGATTGAATTTAATAATAAACCCAATATCAGGTTGCTTTTAAATGAACACATACATATTTATAGTGCTGTGGTTTTCTATGTGATGTCAATCATGATCAATTTTTTAAGATGTCTCTCTCCAGTCCTGACCAGTGGATGGCTAAATTCAGTGCCTGTTACATATGCAATGCATTAGATGATGGAAGGAAATGAGTAGTAGCACAATTGGATCCCATAGAGGTTAATTTTAACTTAAATTAAGCTAGGTCTTGTTTAGATAGGAATGCTGTACTATAGACTGCCAGCTACATTTTTGCAAACTTGTTTCTTTAATGATATCTAATTCTGCTTAATTCACTACACTTTCAGACAATTTTGATACTTTAATAAATGATACAAAGGATGGAGAGTTCTTTCATTTTATATCAAGGTAACTGCATTAAAATTAAGATAAACTTGGAGACATTTATCAGTTATATAGGAATTATCCTGAGCAATATTTCTCTAAAGTTAGGAATTTAGAGTAAAAAAATTAATTTAAAATAGATACAAACATATTAAGATATGGAAATGCAGTATTAAGGCAAACTAATACTTTAATTCTGCCCTATGGTGACACCATACAGTAATCACATGCCCTAGATTAAAGTATCTTAGTGTGCTTGACACCACATTGAATTATTTTTATAATAAATTTATTAAAAAATATATATTTTTTAAATAAATAAAATAAAATAAAATAAGTAAAATTTTTATTCAAATAAAAAGTATTCAAATAAATACTTTTTATTTGAATCTAGTGGCATCCTTTCAGCACTCAGTTAAAGCTAACTCTTACATTAATCAAGAGACATGTATGAATTCATTGTATACTGAAAAAGTAAGTGCTGTAATTTTAATGTATGCTCTGTTTTTCATCTATAACGAAGAAGTTGAATCATAGAAAATCAGGGTTGGAGGGAACATTAGGAGGTCATCTAGTCCAACCCCCTGCTCAAAGCAGACCATCCTCAACTAAATCACCCCAGCCAATGCTTTGTCTAGCCTGATCTTTAAAACCTCCGAGGATGGAGACTCCACAACCTCTCTGGGTAATCTGTTCCGGTGTTTTACTACCCTCCTAGTGAGAGAGTTGTTCCTAATATCTAACCTAAACTTTCCTTACTGCATTTTGAGACCATTGTTCCTTGTTATGTCATCTGCCACCACTGAGAACAATCCAACTCCATCCTCTCCAAAACTACCTTTCAGGTACTTGAAGGGTGCTATTAAGTCCCCCCTTAGTCTTCCCTTCTCCAGACTAAAAATGCCCAGTTACCTTAGCCTCTCCTCATAAGTCATGTGCCTCAGCACCCTAACCATTTTCGTTGCCCTCTGCTGTACTCACTTCAATTTGTCTGTAACCTTTCTGTAGTGGGGGGCCCAAAACTGGACACAGTACTCCAGATGTGGCCTCACCAGTGCTGAATAGAGGGGAATAATCACTTACCTTGATCTGCTGGCAACACACCTACCAATGTGTAGTCCAGTATGCTGCTAGCCTTCTTCACAACAAAGGCACACTGTTGACTCATATTCAGTGTATTGTCCACTGTAACCACCAGGTCCTTTTCTGCAGAGCTGCTGCTTAGCCAATCAGTCAGACTGTAGCGGTGCATGGGATGTTCCATCCTAAGTGCAAGACTTCGCACTTCTCATTATTGACCCTCATAAGATTTATTTTGGTCCAATCCTTCAATTTGTTGAGGTCTCTCTGAATCCTAGCCCTATCCTCTAGTGTATCTATTACTCTCCCCACCTTGGTGTCATCTGCAGACTTGCTGAGGATGCACTGTATGCCATCTTCCATGTCGTTGATAAAGATATTAAACAAAACTGGACCCAGGACTACCCCTGGGGCACACTGCTCATAAGATTTATTTTGGTCCAATCCTTCAATTTGTTGAGGTCTCTCTGAATCCTAGCCCTATCCTCTAGTGTATCTATTACTCTCCCCACCTTGGTGTCATCTGCAGACTTGCTGAGGATGCACTGTATGCCATCTTCCATGTCGTTGATAAAGATATTAAACAAAACTGGACCCAGGACTACCCCTGGGGCACACTGCTTGATACCGGCTGCCAACTAGACATTGGGCCATTGACTACTACCCTCTGAGCCCAATGATCCAGCCAGTTTTCTATCTTCCTTATAGTCTATTCATCCAGCCTGTACTTCCTTAGCTTGCTTGTGAGAATGTTGTGGGAGACTATCAAAAGCCTTACTAAAGTCAAGGTATACCACATCCACTGGTCTCCCCATATCCACAAAGCCAGTCATTTCATTGTAGAGTGCAATCAGGTTGGTCAGGCATGACATGCCCTTGGTGAATCCATGCTGTACTGCAAAATTCAACTCAATGTTAATTATGGAACTACAACTGATTCCTCTCTTTTTATGTTAAAATAGGGAAACTGGGAAATTAATATACAGAAAAAAACCCATAGGAGTGAGAGGTTAATGAGTTAGTAAGTGAGATGTTAATGTTATATGCATAGTGGATGCATAAGAAAGGTCTCCACAATAGAGAACTTAATGCAGGGGTGGGCAATTATTTTAGCAGAGGTCTGCTTACTAAGTTTTGGAACGCCATCGAGGGCTGCATGACAGGCAGCCCAGGACAGATTAATATTAATTTTCTAAATTTTTTAGGGGCCCCACGGACTGGATAGAATGGCCTGGCGGGCTGCATCCGGCCCCTGGGCTGCATTTTGCCTACCCCTGACTTAATGCATAGGTTTCCAGTGGCCTCTGCTGTGTGATGTAATGTGAGCAGTTGAGGGGGCAGGTTGGAAGATTGACTGTAAAATTCACATTTATTTGAATAGATGCTTCTGGCTACAACCCCTTCATGGGGCAGAGTTGGAAGCCATTCACCAACAATCTCAGGATATCCTGTATCATTAGTAACTGTCATATGCTGAACCTCTCTGGCAAGCTGAAGTGCTTTGTTCTCACTGGCTTCACTGACAGCAGAAAGGTCTCACTACCTCCCAGCATCAGGTTAAAAAATAGTTGACCCTGATGACATTTAAATTGCAATCATTTGGTGTAATAATTAGCATATAATTATTCTAAGTGGAGAACACAGATTAACAGAGCTAATGTTTTGCAGTCTTTTTTTAAACTAGAAAAGTTGTACTGTTTAACTAAATTAATTTCAAATCATATATAGCTAAACTGGTTCAAGCCCCTAATGTAACATGCATTTAAACTAAATAACTAAGATTAATTATCTCAACATAGCTCAGGTCCTAGAAGGTAATTTTCCAAGTACAGCTAGAGACTTTATGCCTTCTCTTTTTACATAGGAATAACCTCCATTCAGTTTGTTTCCACTTCATTTAACATGGTACTAGTGCAAAGAACCTTAATTTGAACCTTTTCTATGCCAAAATACATGGCCCTTATGGAATAAAGAAGAATAAAAACTGGTCAAAATATAGAAGGAATTTAAGAGACATGTGAGTCACAAAAGAGAGCATTATTTCTTTTGTTTATTCTTCTGTTTTCCAGCTGCTTTTGTTTTCTCTCTTTTCCTGTTATTGGTATACCTTCATCATCACTCCTTTATAGAGCCTTGGTCTCTCTGATAGTGAAATGAACCAGATTCTGCATTCATAGTTTTGTTAGGAGTATCCAGGTCAGCCTTATTTTTGAACAGGCAAGTCTGTTAAATTATCTAGTCTGTTAAAATACTGCCCTGCTTGCCAAGAGTTTGGTTTTTGAAAGCAGACTGACAGGAACAAGGTGTTAAACAGTATAAACATTGTGCTTGTTAAAACTGGTGACTAACTGACAACTTAAGGAGAAAGAGGCTTTTAATTCCTAACATTTAAATTTTTAGATCTTTTTATTTAGCTTAAAATTAAGTGGTCATAAAAATAATAATTTTCTTCAGTGAGTATAGTAACTTGCTATCTCTTAGATTTGTTAGAAAATGTTTATGTTCCTTGCATTTGTCATGGTTATACCTACAGATCCAGCTCAGATCAGCACACCGTTATGGTGTGCACTATACCTCTAGAACAAAATAGTTCATGCCTTGACACTTTACAATTAAATAAACAGCATGGGCAATGTTTATCGTGGCTTAAAAATGATGAACAGACTTTGCCAAAAGTCATGAAGCAAGTCAGAGGCAGTCAGGCTAAGAACTTAAGTAATCTTATTCCCAGTCCGTGCTCTGTCCACTTTTCAGTATTAGCTCAGGAGAGCTTTTAAAAATTAGGCAAGAATTTTAAACAAAACTTTGAAATGGGATGGTTCTGAGAGCAGAGACTGAAACGCGGGTCTTCTCAGGGCAGTGCCAAACTACTAAAACCACAATGGCACACTTCCTCTTGCTTGCTCTTAACCTGGTTAATGTATTTTCCAAAAGATAGTTGTTGGCAAAAAATGGAAACAACTTTGGTGGGGACTGAAACCCAGAGTGGGGACTGAAAAACATGCTCGTTTTTGCTTGTTCTCCTGCTGGCCACAGGAATTGTGCACTCTGAGCTGCCCCACATGCCAGATGATTGTTTTCTTACTCATCAAAGACTAGCAAGCTAGCCAGTCTGCCAGGCCTGAAGACATTGCATTCTGTAGAAATAACTGAAATTTTACACTGACAAAATTTGTTCACTTTTAAAAAGTGTGAAAATGTTAGGTGGGGAAGGGTGGCTCTTATTTAAAACAACAGCGTCCTTAATAGCACGCTGCTTTGAATCATGGAGAATTTTGAAAGATCCATTTGTACTTTTCCTATTAATATTGATGTAATCGTAGTGCCCAAAATAATATTCTAGTTACTGTGCAGACAGACAGGAATAAAATGCATGTTCTGATTAAGAAAAAATAAATGACTCCGGGGTGACTGGAGAGTTAAGTAATGACAGTGCAGTCTAATAATAATGCCTGTTGAGCTAACTTTATGAAGATGTCCTTGTTCTTCCCATGTCTGAGTGCTGTTGATTATTCTTTTTAAGTCTAGTCTATTAATTTGTAAAAAGTTTCATACCTAAAAAGTGCAGGAGGAACAGATCATTCATAGATACACAGTAAGAGTCAAGCAGCATCAGGGTCTCAGAAGTTACTAAAAGGCATAGACCTTTTCACTGGGCAAAAAGAAGCAAAAATGTTTTAATTATTATATTGAAAAGTCCTATGGAATTTAACAGGAACTAAACCAATACATTTCTATAGAAAGTAACTAAGATTTTACTCTAAAAACTATGTAATCAGATTTAAAAACTCCAAAAAGAGTCAAAGCACAAACTGAAACTCTGAATATAAAGATTATATTTCTCTCTGAAACTGTTTATTATTACTGTAAACCCCACCTTGGATTCCTATCACTGAAAGAGAGAGAGAGAGGATAGGTTTCTGTACTCTTTTCCAGTTTCTTGACTTTGTTTTTGACAGTACTTTGGATGAGATTATGTGCTATGCCTGTAAGGTGGCTTTAAGCCATCTTTGTGCCTTCCTGAGTCCAGGTCGCTGCAGGGGCTGAAGAGGGCTCAGGTACAATTTAGACTTCAGAGCATGTCCAAGTTACATCAGCTTTCACTAGCTACCCCATGAGCCTCAGCATTGCATGCTACAATTGAGCCCCTGACACACCCTCATTCTAGGTCTTGGAGATCTCCAAATGTAGCTTTGTATCTGTTTGCCGTAGGGGAGTTCTTTCCAAGCCAGATCCAAGGCGTTTAGGGCCCTTCTATGCCATTCTGGCTGTCTAACCAGATGAAAAAGTTTCTTCAGCTGAGAGGAAATTTTTTTGTAAAAGTATAAGAGAAGGGAGACTATTACCTTACAAAAATCAGCAGGGAGAATCAAGGGTGGGTACAGTACCTGAAAATAGTTTTGACTATTTTTTTAAAGATTATATTCCAAGTGGATAATACCCCCTCTAATCTTACGTGTATCCCTTTTCTTGTACTGTACACCAAGCTGTAGAATTGTGTAGAGAATTGTATTTCTGCCATAACATTCTCTAGGTTGCTTTAAAATGCCGCAGAAAAGGTTATATTCTCTATTTCATCCTAGATGGCTTTTCATAAGGATGACATGTAAAATAAGCTCAGCAGAGAAATATAACAAAGCTGTAGGTTGTCTCATCTTTCCATCACTGCCAATAGTCAGCGGTGCATTTTTGGAATAGTAGGAGGCGTTGCCTAGAGCAGTGTTGGGAATGCAGCTGTGGGATGGAAACTCTCCCACGTTTCCACAAAACTGTCTTCATGTACCCGACATAAGACATGTAGCATAAGTAATGCCAGTCAAAGGATTACATTTCTGGTTTTTCCCTTGGTGAACTGAAGGCTAGAGTGTATCTGGCCTTCTTTCTCTGATGTTGAACTGCAAATCCAGATGAGCATCCATAGGTTAGTCTATTGCCAATTTATCCTGGAAGTCCTCACTATTACCTGCCAGGAGCACAAGTCTCAGCAAGACCATTCCTAATTCAGGTGGTGTCCCTTCTTTCCCTCTTCTTCTGTCTGTTGCCTGTGCTCTAGTCCAGTGGTTCTCAACCTCATTTGTAAACATTGATGGCCAGTCCCTACCTGGTGCCTCTCAATCCCAACCTGCTGCTCCCACCCCCAGGCTCCAGCCCCACAGTGTGCAGGGCAGAGGGTAGGTGTGTGGGGAGGAGGTGGGATGTGTGTGGGCACAGGAGGCCCCAAGCAGCCCCTTGCAGGCTGGAACTCTTGACAGCCTGCAAGGGGAAAGCTGCAGTTTCCCACATTTTTCTCCTTTAAAGGAGAATCCATTTTTAAAGTTTGCTGATCCATTTTTAAAGTTTGTTCGCGACCCTTTCATTTATACTTGTGCCCCACTTTTGGGTCACGATCCACAAGTTGAGAAACACTGCTCTAGTTGGCTGCTTTCCGAAGGTTTGACTGAAGGATTTGATTTTTTACAGGAAAGTTCTGCAGTACTGTTAGAGCTGGGATGCACAAGTCAGCTGCTAGATGCATCCCTATCTTCTGTTCAGCTTCACAATCACTGAACTATGGACTAGGTCTTGATGTTGAACTGAGCCTCCCCATAAGTTTTTCCCTGGAAGTTTTTCACTGCGTTATATGAACTGTGAAAATATGACCATTGCCCCATAGGCCTCTGGATTCACAAACAGGATAACAAGGCATTGTATATATCCTCACTTACCCAGGTTCTTTGTCTGGCCCAGTTCCGACTTCCATTGTGGTCTGTGAGCCTTTAACTTCTTTTTCAAAGTGATTTTTTCAGCTCCTTAAATTCTGCAGCTCCTTTCTCTTACCAAGATCCAGTTTAATCAAAGTTTTCCTGGTCCTTTTGTTCTGTTCCCAATTTCCTCATTTCTGTGAAATTATTAATATGTGAAAAGGATCCAAATTATGTCTAATAGAGACCATATATCTAACACAACCTTTCCAGCCTCAGTTTCCACAGTCTCTCTCTGTCTGGTCTTGGGAGGAGGCAAACTGAAATCCTGTCCCACAATACCCTCTCAGGTGGCCTTTAAAAAAATTCAGAATGTGCTCTCGTCTTTTACATATTTTTATAGCAGAGAGCGATGCACCCATAATAAAGTATATCAAGAAACTTAACTTGCAAGTGAAGTAGTAGTAAGAGAATGTAGAACACCACTGTCTCACTGTGCTATTCACAAAACACTTCAGTTATTACAACATTATAGAATTTTAAAACTACATATTTGAAAACATGCAGATATTATAGCATCAAATCTATGACATAGTTTAACAAAATCCTGCCACAAAACTTTACTAAAAATTAACCCTGGGCACGGCACAATAGTAAAATACATGACTATTGTTACAGCATATATATATCTTTCTCTCTATATATCTGTAAATAGCTATATAGACTTATGTACTATAGATAGATTATGGACATCAAATGTGATCTTAAAGCATACTGTTACAGAATTTTTAATTCATGTGAAAGATTATCAGCAATCTGTGAGGTTGGGGTTTTTTTTAATATTGCTCGTTTTACTGACACAGAAAACATCCTGTTATTCTCTGAATTTTCCTTGTAGCATTGTTTTGTCCAGTTGACAGCACAGCAGCAGGGTGTTTGTTCATAAATGTAATGTAATCCCTGAGATGCTTTCTCATGAGAGTCAGATAGAATTGTCTTTTATTCTATAGTTTCATCAATTGATTGATCCTTCAGAAAAATCAATTCTTCAGGAGAATCTATGCTATTCTGGTAACTGATCTCTGGAAACATGGGATGGCTAATATAGTGGGATATTTGATGATTTTTTTAGCTCTCTGTAAATAAAGTTATGCTTTAGAAGGGAGAAGCTGTGAAACCTGAACCTGAATTAAGTTACTGTATTTTTTTAAATTACTTGACTATATTCTATGATAACTCGTGGCAAAACTTCTAATTAATTGTAGGAAATTCACCATAATTCACTTTCTTTTGATGGGAAGCAATTGGGTAAAAATTAAATTCAGCAGTATGTCTAATTATGCATATAAACTGTTGCTATGGAACAGGCTGTATCCCTTTTATACCATACAAGATATTTCTCAAAGGTAAAATAGGAGAATTATTAGTGAAAGCCACATGCGGGGCAGAACACTTGTAATTATTCTAAACTTAGTTCCCAGGAAAATTATGAAAGATCTATAAGATTTTTGGTTTCATTTTTTATTTTGTATGGGTATGTATGTGTGCTTTTCCATTCTACTATTGACTTATGTACTTTTTCATATTTTTGTAGCTCTGATAGCCATTGGCCGATACAGCATGACAATAGAGACGGTGGATGTTGGGTGGTGTAAAGAAATCACAGACCACGGAGCCACCCAAATTGCACAAAGCAGCAAGTCTCTCAGATATTTAGGGCTGATGAGATGTGATAAGGTAAGTGGCTTCTCTGTGAAATGCTGTCTGCTCGTGTGTATAGAGAATGTGTGAGAGGGGCACTCCTACTTTTTCTTGTAAAAGGTCTTTGTCTGGCAGCATTGTGAAATGTCTTGCAGCATGCTGCATTCACATGTTTAAGACATTATCCAGTAAAAAGGAGAGCATGATTCTCTCTTACTGACCTGGATTTTCAGAGTACATCTTGAAGGCTGTTGAGTCTGAGGAGCTAACTTAAATTGCATAGAAACTATCCTTTTCTTCCTTGGGGTTTCATCATTCCTGGCAGTATACAATTGGTGTGCCATATCATTAATATGACAGTCTGTTTTGTCTTAAAAAAAAAAAAAAAAAGGTACAGGTAGAGTAAAAATGTTACATTGTTCCTTTCAACACACAATGTTTTCTGTAGCTCCACACTTTGGATCACAAATCACCCTGGTGAAAATACATGAGCAGATAATATGTCTATCGAGATAATTATAGATATAATAATCCATGGAGAAATTAAATTTATGCATGGTTGAAAAATGCACTCACCTGAAGGTATTTTAAAACTGCCAATGAATAGTACTTTTATCTCACTGAACATAAACTGTAAAGACTCTCTGCTTAAAAATATTCTAACTTGTAATTTTATAGTTATCTGAAGGGGTTGTATAGAAGATATGAACATTCTTTTTAAATTTAGGTATAGGCAGGTTAACCTTATAGCATGTCGGCTGGGGGGCCTTTAGGAAAAAGATGTGGGATTAGTCTGTGTTAGAACTAATGAGTTTTCACATCAGGAGGCCCTGACTCAACATTTCAGTTTGGGGTACCAGCCTGAAAAATAGGCACATTGATCAGAGGGCGGATCGACAAAAATGCAAGAGCATTCATGGCTTAATTATCTTCAGGGCCTCAATTAAAATGTATATTGCTGTATATAAATATATTCCTTATATCCATTTACAAATATTAATTTTCAAAGAATGCAACAGACTGTTTCAGCTGTATTCAATTCTTATTTTTTTTAAACTGAGATTTTTTTTTCCATATTAGTCTCAATAAAATACTGTCAGGAATAATAGTAATGATTCCTATTTATCCAAAAACATTCTCTTCTTCTATGTTTATTTTTTCTCCTGTTTTTAGCTCTCCGTTTTCTGAAGAGAGCAAATAGGGAAATATAGTTAAAATATCTATGAACACAGAGATGTATGCACTGTTCAACTCTGTAAGAATGCTCAAAAAATCAGCCTTTTATCACTTTAAACAGGTATTTGCCTAAAATATTTGGCCCTCTGTGTTGTGAAGACTCAGTACATACTCACACAGGGCTGGTGAATATGGGCTGAGGTTCTCTGAACAGCCTAGAAGCTAGTTTACCTGTGACCCCAACGCACTCTACTTTCTATTGCCTGATATAAACCTGCTGTTCCATTGTCCCAACCTAGCTGGAAGAAAAGCAAGTTGTAACCTGGCAAGTTGTAACCAGCCCGTTGCTGGGACCCCACCTCCTTCCCCTTATATAAAGGTTATAGGATTACTGCTAGAAAAGTATTGTTCCTTCATGTGTCTGTGTTCCATGTTTTCTGAGGCCACTTGTACTCTGTAATCTTCCCAAGTCCACTAGTGGTTCTCTCAAGCCCACCATGCTTTCACCTGTACTGGAAGCAGTGTAGCCACATCTGTGTGACACAACAGGTAAGTTACTAGCCCTGCTGAATGATAGCCTCCCCCATCCTAGTAGGGTAGGCCACAACTGGTTCCATTTCAAGATCAGTCACATGGGCTACCCCAGCATACTCGAATGGACTTAAGTCTATTTCCAACTCCAGTTCCTTACAGAAGTGAATCCCTCTGTGGAACCGAATACCTGCACTGGACACCTGAGGTGCTCCAGTTTACACCTATCCTCATCACCTCTCCAGTGGGGTAAGGCATGAAAACCTACCCCACATTGACCAGTATAATATTGTAGTAAAAGAAAAAATCCTTCCAGTCGCATGGAAAAGCAATGAGTAGCATACTGCTTATTGTAGCTCATAATTCTTGGTCTTATTGTGATCCCTAATCTGCTTATTAGGAAAGAGCAAGGTATAAATACTATTCCCACTCCCCGCTGTCTACAAGCTTCACCCTGGCACCACTTCAACCCAGTTCCTGGGCAAGAATGTCTCTTAACCCCCTTTACCCTGAAGGAGAGAGGGATTGTAAAGGAGTTGTGACTTTTTTCCCTCTGCCAGTGAAACCAAAGCCCTCCTTCCCTGAATAGAAGCGGCAGTGATCATGTTCTCAGACAACTCTCAGTTAAGAGGACAGATTTCAGAGGCTTCCAAACAGAGAGGAGATTCCCGTGAGTCCTTGAAGCTTGAGATCTCTGAGCTCAAATACCCAAGGGGACTGGCAGGGATTGTGTCTTTTACAACCTCCTATGAGCCAAATTGCAGAGTTCCTGAACCTGATTGGATACAATTCCTAATTGGATACAAGTGTTAAAAACCCATTTTTAACATACCACACCAGTGCTTTGAGTTCACTGGGATGTATTTCCCTTATGGAAGGCAGTGGGGGGAAAAGTATTTCAGTTAGCAATACTGGTCACATATAGACATTCAAAAAGCCAGGGGAGAAATTGATGTGTGGTTTTCTGTAAGCAGCCTAATTTAGATGGGGAGTGAACAAAATACATGTTTGCCCTTGGGGATTGGTGGGGGGTGTGTAGGCCTCCTGTGCTGACTGAGGCTCACAGGTGGGGGGTGCTCCTGCATGCCTCCCAGCATGCCCTGTGGACTCTCTGGGTTGCTGGAGATGACCAAGTACCCAGGCCACCCCTGACTGGCTGCCGGGCATGGGCAACCAGGCCTCCAGCCCCATGCCACCTCACCGCAGACCCTCTCTTGTGCCCTGCCCTGAGGCTTTGAGAAGATCCCCAGAGTGCACACGCTCCTTCATGAACTACATGTGCCTCCATGTCACAGCCTGATTGAACCCTGCCATGGTGCCCCACTACCCAAGCACACAGATGTAGGAGTTTGTCACCCTGCACCACTATCAAAGGAAGGTGCCGGACATCATGCATAGTCATCTGGACATGATGCAGCAGCTGGTTGCCATGGGATACAGCTTCCTGCCCCCAAGTCAATAGCTGGCGGTCCTGCATGGAGCCATCTACTGTATTCTGTGCCCACCAGGCATCCTGGACCAATGATTTCCAAGTGGCTGATGAGAACAAGGCCACCCATGGCACCATGGATGCCAGAGTGCTCTGGCACAACTTCCAAACCATTGAATGCCCCCTGCCCTGGGACCCATTCTCTCTCTATGGGGTTCCTGACCTCAAGACACTTGACCAGCCTGGGGCCCACCTCATATGACAAAACTGAGTCCAGGGGCTACCCATCCTTGCCACAGCTGAGGCACTCCCCAGCAGTCGGACTCAGGCCAAGGGAGGTGTTGCAGGGAGTGGAAAACCTTCTTCCAGGCTTCCCACCTGGTGGATGAATGAGCAGAAGCAGGTGGGCTCTGATGCTAATCACTGTCCCAGTTATGGCCTGGGCTGGTGGGCTGAGCTGTCCCCC
>NW_005842515.1:988961-1001600 GCF_000455745.1 Alligator sinensis | reverse complement strand
TTCCTGCCCTGTGTTGGGACTCCCCTGGAACTGCTTGGGGGGCCTGTGTACACAGGGTGACCATGAGGGCTGGGGCGGATGCAGATTGGCTCAGGGAAGAAAACAGTATCTAGGACAGACCTGCTCTTGGGCCCTAGGCACCACTCCCTTTTCCCAGTGCCAACCTCCAGAGTAGGCCCTGCCAGGAGCCTTTCTGCTTCTCCATAGCACAGGTCACCGTCACATTCACACCACTTCTTCTGTCCCAGTCCACCTCCCATTCCTCCATCTCCCAGTCAGAGCATGGTGGGGGGCTGTTTACCTCTGCCCAGCAACCAGGGGTCCCTCACACAGGACTTGTGTTCCTGTCACCCCTGGGAAGACTCCCTGGAGCAGGGCACATGGCATCAGGGGCAGGGCAGCAGCTTCTTCTACCACCTCCAGCCTGGAAGGCTACAGGCTCTCTGTGAGAAGTAGCATTGGCACCAATCAAGGACATCCTAAATGGCCACAAAGTGGTCTAGGACCCTGTCCATAAATTCCCTCTGGAACTGGAATTCTGCCAGCTCCATAGGTTGCCTACTAAAATAGTGGGTGGCCATCTTGAGCCCCCATTCCTGCACCTCAGCAGCCCAGGTATAGGCATCCCCCAAGCTAAGCATGTTCCCCCTCCACATCTGGAGTCTTCCATGGTCTGCAGCGGTGCCTGTGGGGTCTCAGCATTCATGGGTGGATGAGGGTCCTGCTGTGAGGGGGTGGGTGGATGGATGGAAGGAATTCTGAGTGTTTCTAGGTGAAGGTCCCAGCATGTAGCTTTCCCTCTCACTCCAGCTGCAAGTGGCGCCTGCTCCATAGTGACTGGGGCTCCAGTAGCCAGGCCACCCCCATGACCTTGAACTTTCCAGGGGCTTCTATCAGATGCCCCATGACTGACAACACCCCACACCCTGACCTGGAAATTTCCAGTGTCCTGTACCTGCAACACCAAGGCAGCTGGCCACACCCCACATGTTTCTCAGGGCATCTGCCTGCTTGCTCCAGTTTGGATGCTCAGTGCGCTTTCCCCCCCACTCCCCACCACCCCTTACCACCCCAAATATCCTGTAGCTCTGGGCCAAAAAATCCTTTCAGTACCCCAGATGCACACAGCCCAGGTACCTGCTAGTAGCGGCCAAACTACAGAGGTCACAGTGTTGCCTCCATGCAGACCCATTCTCAGTGTTCAGCCCTTGACCATTCTGACCTACCAGAGGCAAAATGCCTGCCCTTCTTCTCCTCTGGAGCATGGGGATGTCTATGTTGGGGGCTGGGTCACAGGGTACCTGGCTCTCTGAGATGTGTGCGGGTGCCAGGGTTGGGGTCCATGGGCCCGTACTCAAGTGCAGGGGTTCTCCTGGTTTCAGTGTTGGGGTCTGCATGTATGTTATAGGGTGCTTTATGACAGCGTGTTGGTGGTGCAGGGGCACAACCTGGGGACTCAGGTACCTAGGTCCTGGGGCTTATGCAGGGGACACAGATGCCTCTATAACCCCTGCTAACTGTCTGTAGCTGATGTCTGGCAGGAGGTAAGAGGCAGGGCTCATGAGAGGGGCTGTGTTTGCTTGGCACTGGGACAGCCTGGTGCCAGGCCTGGTAGGCACTTGGTTGGAGTGGCCAAGTGCCAGCACACCTCTCCTCCCTTAAGGCAGGTTGGGATTCTGGAAGACAGTGATCTAACTTGAATCAATAGGGAAACAGTACAGAGTTTTGATGCATTGGTCTAACCTAAATCAATCTGAACTGAGTATACCTCACTCCAGGTGCATCTTAGACCACTTACGCCATTTTAAGGCTTGTCTTTGTGCACTGAATTTCTGTATAATCTTAGATCGATTCCCTCTCACTTAGACCAGTCTATGTGTAATGTCTGTATGAGCTCAGAAAGGAAGCACAATTATAAAACTAGAAATAACATTGTGCAACCTCAGTTTTCCAGTTTCAGGGTGGGGTAAAAATGGTTGTTTTTGAAACTGACTCCACTGAACCTCCTATACTTAAGTGTTTGTTTGAGCCAATTGAATAAAACTCTGTGCGAGTTTCCTTCCGTGAACTGGGTAAAATTATGTACTTAGGAATGGTTCATAGGGTTACTTGACCTTGAGAATTAGATCTGACTCTGAATCACCTGATCCATTTTACATACATTTATGTTATGGATTTAGTTAAAACTCTTTGTACAGTCAAGGATCTTATAAGAGCAGTATGTTTATCCTGTCTTCAGCTGCTGTAGACAGTTGGTAATGCTGATTATGAAATAGGTGCAACTACACCATCGGTCAGACCACGTATACTACACAGTCTATATTCCTATAATTAGAAGTTTGTTTTTCACAGTTTCTTACAAAAAATGTACACTATCATTGTGTTGGCCGTGGGAAATGACTGAACAGGAAGAAGCACACACCTTCTTTGAGAAAGCTCCAGGGCAGATTGAAAAAGCAATGTTCACATTTAATAAAAAATGCATGCTGGGTAACCAGAACTTGAGAAATGAATTAGTGTTGCTTTGGCAAGCATAGTGGCAGTAGGAGTAGCACTGGAAACCAATTTTGCTTTGGTTGATGGAAAAGTAGCAGCCTCAGGAAAAATAACTAAGTGTTCCTGAAATGTAAGTGTTGAAAGGCAATGCAGAATTGGCAACTATAAGATGCCAGCATCTTTTCCACAACAGTTTAATAGAGAAATTACACAAAAAATCACTTCTTTCACTTTTCCTCCTCCAGTTTCATGCAGAACTAATTTTTTTTTCCAATGGCTGCCAATGTCCGGCACATCATTGAAAGGAATTCATGGAGGATGAAGAAGGACTTATTTGCATTTCTGTCTGATTGAAATCCTTGTGATGATATTATTGAGAGTTTACAGTTAGGAAAAAGTGAAAAGATTTACTCCTTATGTCCAGCCTTCTTCTTCCAAAATCTTGATTGTTATTATAATACTAGGTAGCTGCAGTATGTTCCATCTTTTTATGAATTGCTATGTATTCAAGAAAAAAGCACTTAAACCTAAGTTACATAAGGAACATATATAAATAGATTTTAAATGGTTACCACTAAAACACTCTTTATGACCAAATCTCCTTGGAATTTCTTTGATATGCAGTTGACATAAATTAGAATTACACAGGCGTCAAGGGTCCTCCCAGAAAAGATCAGAGAGGCTGCAGGGCTGGGTAAAGGCAGGCTCTGTTTGATTCCATTGATTATCTAACTGCCTTCAGGCAATGGGTCTCAGTAGAGGCAGAGTCTTATTGATCCACACCATGAAAATAATCAAATTAATTCATTTCTCATCATGCTGCCATTGCCATGACCTTTTTTTTATCCATGTGTCTGACTTCTGACATGCACAGCACAGGAGCAAAATGTTCACTGCATTAAAATAAATGTCATTATCTTCACAAGGCTCATGAGAAATGCCAGTTTTAACACCAAATCTTCATAATGAGAGAAGCTAAATTGGGGTTCTGTGAATTACATTGTAACATTTTAAACCCAATTGTTTAAACATCAGAGTTTATCATTTTGTAAAATCAGTATGAGAATAAAGTTGAAGGTCAGTAAGAAAACTTCAAATGTTTTCAAAACTGTGAAGAGTATAATATTCTAGCTCTTGATTTTTGCTTGGACAAAAAAAATTGTCAAGTTAATGAAATGGTATTCAACAGAAATACATATTTCAAGTAAAATAATTATAGGAAGGAGGCTACTGGTAGCATTAACAAACTGATATACACAAGTCTTGATAAATTGGTAGATACTGAAAACAGAAATTTCTTCAGGTGTGGTAAGATAAAAGAGAATAGTGGAATTTGTTGGAAGTGATTATGTTTTACCACATATAGGTTCAGTTTTTAAAAACACAAAAATTACTTGGGCATCTAACGCTCCTGTAGACATGCAGTGAGGCTGCTCTTACATGTTGTTAATCCAGTGCATTGGAGCAGACTCGATTAATTGAGTCTGCTGGCGTGCAGAAATTAACACGCTCCAGCAGCCTTCAGCATCGCGTGTATCAGTGTCCCCATGCTGAAAAATGGTGGCAGGGCACTTTAAACTAAAGCTTGTTTGATGAGCTTTAGCTCAAAGCACCCCACTGCCATTTTTCAGCACGGGGACACTGATGCACATGACACCCGGGCACTTTTAATTAGCACAGCTCGCTAATTAAAGTGCCCCCCACCCGGAGCACATTTATAAACGTCCCTAATTCCAATGTTCAAGTGTAACTTTAGAATCTAAATGCCATTAATTGTCAATGAGAGAGAAGTTTCTAAGGGTACCTATACATGTGCTCAAGGTGTTGATGAGGGGAGCATGTTTTAATTAGAGTTCTTGGAGAGCCACTCTAATTAAAATTCTGCAGTGTCATATGTATTAAGCCCCCACACATTTAAAAATGACTGTGGGATGCTTTAGTTAAAACTAAATGAGCTTTAGTAAAAATGCTGATTGAATGAGTTTTAATAAAAATGCCCCAGCGGCCATTTTTAAACTTGCAGGAACAATGCTAGAGCATTCTAATTAGAACTCAGAGCAGACTTGATTGAGTCTGCTCTGACACATTCTAATTAGAACGCATTGGAGCCTATGTACAGGTACCCTAAGTGCCTAAGACCACATTCTCAAAGGCATTTAGGTATCTATAAAAGATAAAAGGTATCTAAATTCCTTGAAGATCTAGGCCTAGGTGCTTACTGAAAATGGAACTAAGGCACCAAAGTCACTTACACACTTCTAAAACAACCCACCTCCCTACAACTCTTTTTACTTTATGAGTAAAAATTAAATTACAAATAGGTGCAAAACAAAAACAAAACAAATGCCTGAGGGGTGAAGGGTCTGCACAAAATCCATCATAACACCTCCTCCTCTTAGCTTTTCCATGGGCAGAGTGACTGAGAGGACCCAAGGAGTCTGCATCTCCTGTATGATATAAAAAAGGTCTCTGTGCCAGCCTCAAATAGTCCAACAAGAGAAGAAATGGGAAAAGTCAAGAGAGAGAAATTGAGTCCACATTTACAAGGCTCCAACAGTTGAAACTTACCATATAGGAGCAGAATTGAGTACAAAAACAATTCTGTCCCAGAGTCAGGAATTCTGTAGTGGACAGGCTGCATCATACCCCCTTCTGTACCCTATGGGACCTAGTGAAAGAATCCATCTTCTCTTCTTCTATAGAGTTTACCATGAGAACTACTTGGGCTTTATGTATAGAGGTGTACAAAACGGGCTATATTCTATTCGGATTTGGATTTGGCCCGAATTGGGGACAGTGATTCAATTAGTTGATTCAGATCACTGTCCCGATTCGATTTGGCCGAATCCAAATCTAAAGATTCGATGCTGGATTCAGCCATAGACATAGCTTTAAATGTTTTTTCTACATACCTCGAGGTACCAGGCATGCCTTGTGAATGCTGCAGTGGTGGAGCAGATGAAGCATCCCACAGGAGTGTGGCCGGGGCGGGGGGCAGCGTGCTTGGCAGCAAACCCGGAAGTGGACCAGAAGTACTTCCATGTCTGCCGCTGAGCACGCAGGGCCCCCCCCCATGCCCACCCGGCTCAGCAATTGGCCATGGGGGGACTCCCGGGTGCCCCCCCAGAACCAGGAAGCACCAGTCACCAAGCCGGGGGGAGGCATGGGGCGCCCCAGCACGCTCCTTGGCAGACCCAGAAGTGGACCAGAAGTGCTTCTGGTCCACTTCCAGGTCTGCTGCTGAGCATGCTGGGGACCCTCTCCACCCCCCATGGGACACTCCATCCACCCCACCATCTCAGCATTCATGAGCCACCTGATACCTTGAGGTATGTAGAATAAACATTTAAAGCTGTGTCTATGTCCAATCATTGAATCTTTCCGAATCTCTCTGAATTGATTCGGAGGGTTCTGATTTGATTTGGAGAGATTAAAGGGTCTCCTGATTTGATTCACATTTGAGATTCAGCCACTGAATTGGGACAAATCTCCGCCAAACTGAATCAGCATCCAAAGCTTCGCACAGCCCTAATATACATGTATGTGAATTTTACCCATATTTTGCAATCTATGTTGAAGATATAGTCTTCATCTACCTGAGTCCTAAATATATTAGGTCAGATTCTGCCTCCTGGCATGACCTCTCCACTGTTCTGGAAACAAAAAAGAGATCTTGCTAGAGAACTGCCCAGCTTATGGAGAGCTCTGTCATCTTCGTACAGGGACCTTTCCAGCAGCTAAGTTGGCTCTAAACCAGCTAAGAAATTCCCTTTGGAATCATTGCCACCCAATATACATTTAAGTTTTACTCCATTATATCATGAGGCACAGGCCTAGCTAACCCCAGAACCATGGAGTTACAAGTAGGATCATTGCAACCCCAGCCCCAGTCCAGCCCCAGTCAATACTGGATGGAGAATAGAATCTGATCCACGTTCTACTCTTTCAATGGAACTTTGATATAGTATCACAAGGAACTGTTAAACACAGCATTTTTATACCTCTTCTAGCAGCTTCTTATACTCAGAGTTCAAATGTTATTTGTTCTTGCCTTGCCTACCTCTCTGGTATTTGTGCTCCTGCATTCTGATCCCACATCCTTTTTGAAGCAGTAGTGGATGGGAGGGGACTGTTGTTTCCCAGCGAAGCAAAGGCAATATTATAGTTCCCACTTATATTCCCCCAAAAAATGAAGGCAGAAGGTGTATTTTCCCTCCTGGAGGAGGGAGGGGAAAGTGGAAGGAAGAGACTCCTTAGTACAGTGATTATCAACAAGGATGCCACAAAATGCCATGCAAGGTTAACACTGATAGGTGTGCAGATATAATTCACAAGGTAACCAGAGATTTCTAACAGGAATCCAAAGTGTTAAAAATGTTCTAACCTGTTGTGGTCTTTGGAATGGAAGAATTGCTCTATTATTTTTCTATAATCAAAAAAATAGTGAAAACTAAGAGTTGGCATTTTCTGAGGGTTGCTTTGAGTCTAACAAGGGGTGTCATCAGTATAACCGGGCTGAGAACCACTGTCTTAACCCCAGAGAGGAGAGGCCTGGGGCCTGTGTGCTCTTTTTTTCTTGCTGCACAGAATACTGCTTCAGATAGTATTGGTGAACCCCTACCACAGTGGTTGTCTTTCATTTAACAGCATGTATAGATGATTTCATGCTTATCTGAGCTATTATACCAAGGTGTCTGCAGACTCAGACAGACATTGCTGCATTGGCTAGATTCAGTTCACCCCATGTGAGTTGGACACTGAAAACCGTCAGTTAGGGGAGCCTTACTTTCCATTTCCACTAGCATATAATTATATAAAAGGTAAATAAGATACAAAATCTGCAGCTCTCAAGTTAATTTTCCCCAACACAATCCTTTAAGTTTGTTCCTGTAACAAGCTCCTTCATAAATAAGTTTAGTCTAGTAGTAAACAATTCCCAGAATATTTCAAATTGAGGACAATCAGACAAATGAGAGAACATTTTGTAGATTAAAATTTTCATTGCTAGAACTCATTTTAAGTGATTTTCTTCCAATACTTCAGTCTGCTTTACACTGTTCCAAACAAGCTTTAGCTAATTGCAATCTGAACTCTTCACCTTTCTTGGAAAACTCTTGAATAATGTGTAGGAAACAATGAATAAATGCTATGTCAGTTTTCCTGACTGACAGCTTGGTTAGCGGGACAATCTGTCAAAATAATCTTCAATTACTGGCTTCAGGTTTCCTAACACACATTCTTATAACTCAGGAGCCTGCCGAGTCTTCTAGTGGTGTTTACATGGTTATCAGCAATGCTACAGTTAAAATGCAGGAAACACTTCTTGGAAAAATAGAACATTGAGAAACTTGGATGCCTGGTAATAATGACAGAATTCAAAACTTCAAATCATGGCTGACTCTGAAATGAGGTGAAATTAACAGGGTCGGCATGAAACTGATGTACCAGCTTCTGTTATTGAATTCCCCATGACTTGTGTGCCTCGCTATCTCTTTTCAGGCTTTTTTTTAATTTTAAAAAATTGAGGCTTCTTTTCAGTAGCAAATCTTCATGATATGCTGTAACTTACTCCAGAGAACATTCTTCGATCAATTGCAAAAATATATTTGTTATCATACTTTGAGATTTTACGTCACACAAGTTGTCAATCTATACAACAGCCAAAAAAGCTATTAAAACATTGTCATTGCATTGTAAAGCATTGTACTTATAGAGAAAAAGATAGATCAAGATGAGCCTTAAAATTGAAATGGTTGGCTTTAAAACCACATATGCTTCCAAAATCAGTAGGTTTGTTGGGAAGTCATATATAATTTACCATTCTATTCCTTTGTTAGGTCTTTATATAAGAGCATTTAAAAGTTATGCCATATTTGAACTCCAGATACTTTGAAAATTATCACTATTTGATGAACACATTTGACAATTCAGAACAGAAAAGATTTTCCCCTATTATACAAAGCAGTAAGTATGGTTTGCAACATTTTTCACCCTGTTCTCCCTGGGCTCCTGGTCTATTTTAATTTGTACAGATAACTTTTAAAATTAGGTGAGTAAAAGCGAGATAAAAAATAAGGCACAAATAGTAGGCCTTCACATTTTCAAATGTGCTAATAAACATTAACTAGGAATAATTCACAACCCCTGACAAATTTCTGCCATTTTTCTTTAAAAAGCAAAAAGAAGACAGTTCATTTTGAGACTTGAAATTATACTTTTGTGGTTTTGAAGAGAACTACAAATCTAATCTTTCTCCCATTTGGAAGAAAAAAAAAACAGTCTGCAGCATTTATTTTCCCTTCAAATCACTGTAATTTGTTCAAATGACATTGCAGCATATTTTAAAAGATTCTCTGTATTTTTGAAGTTATGTATGTAATGCAAGAGCTGCCATTGATATATCCGTTTGTGAATAATGAAGATAGCTAATACATAAGACCATGAATCCTGTTAGAATGAAATTACAGCAATCCTCACACCTGCATGTAAAAGGGCCTCTTTTAAAGTATTTATTTTACTTTTTTTATTTCCAATAGGAGTTTCTTAAAGGATACTAAAATAAATGCTTCCTTTTCAGCTAACTGGAGTAATATGCCCATTAAGTGCATGATTGAAAGCATCTGCTAAAATCTATATGATTTAGCATAATTTTACTCTTTTTTGTTACTTAGCTTTACTACATTTCCAAAACATCCACAGCCTCTAGCCTGCAAAATTCAGCAATATAACTGTAAGGATAGATTAAGAATCAGTCTTCCAAGCTTTCAGTACAGCTTTTGCTTGCATTAGTTTTGCTTTCTTTTAGTAAGAGCCAGGGGCCTGATCCATTTCTCATTTTTCTTGTTAGAAAGACAACCCTTACATCAAGATAATTGGGTGTAATAAGAAGTGTGTTAAGGATCAGGCCACTGCTGAGCAAAAAGCCGATATGAAGCAACTAGTACTGTGTTACAATAGGATGCAACTGGAAAGAAAATCTAGAATGCCTGTCAGTCACCACTCTCGTAACAGCAAAGTTTTGACAGTAATTTTTCTGTTAACTTTAAAATTCTCCCGATTTACTAAATATTAAAATCAAACAAGAAGCAAAATGCCCAATATTGCTGTATTGACCTGAAAAATCAAGAGGTGGGATCACAGTCAATCCTGTAAAAGTAACTGCCACTAGATCATTGGGCAGTCAGCACTTATGAAATAAAAATGTTATAAATAAAGACAAAGCAAACCTTGAAGTTATTTATTTGAAATAACATTGACAAATTGTAATAAATTGAAACTGTATGTTTACATGTGTTGCACATTTTGACAATTTTGTTTGAAATAAATTAAACCAAGTGTAAAAAACCCTGTAGAAAGGCTTCTCAGACATGCTAGCAAAAGTATAGCTTGCTTATTAATCCTGCAGAGCTGAGAATGAAATGTCTTTATCATTCATGAGACTCGCATGCTCACATGTTGTAGGAGATGTTGGTAATACTGGTTAGCACAGCAAGGCCTCAGATTTTGGCTCTTCAGGGACTATGTATACTCACAGAAACCTAACATTTGATTATATTATTAATTTGCAAAAATACTTTTGTCTCCAAAAGACTACAGTAATTGTGCAGAGATTAGGAGTTTAAGGCAATAGCATCCACATGCATGAACAATTCCACAACAAAGCCTTCATTCCTGCAGGGTTGTACTTCTCTGTATAAGCTTAAACAAACAGATTAAAGTGGGGAATATACACCAGAAGTAAACTTGCTACATTTTCTGAAACTCCAAATTGTGCTGGGGGTAAACACTAGGGGATTTGCTTATTTCCTTTGTTTCTTTTAAAGCACAAAAAGACTACACCTGTTTTTATGTACATTTAATCTTTCTCCCTTCTTTTGCTGTCCCAAATTTAACTGAAAAATAAATTGCTAGGGTCTTTGCCAGACATGATTAAGTGGTCTGAATGTCATGATAATGGTCCTACATCAATATTTTGAAGGAGACTGGACTTGTCAATTGCATTAATTATCAGTCCACAAATATAATGACTTTTTTTTTAAGGAACTCCGTCAGTTAACCCAAAATGCATTCATTGTGTAAGCCATGAGGGAATTTGTTTAGATTGTAAAATGCTGAACTAGTACAGGGAGTGCTATTATTTTATAAAAGTAGTCCTAAACAAAGGTTCTGCCCCTGGGCACTAGGGCAGTCATTTAAAATCCGTGGAACATATCTGCCTTAACTGATCAAGTGCACTTCACACAAAACGATTCCAGAAATCTTTCATTTTGTTATGGCTACAGGCAAGAGTTATAATTGGGCCACCTGAGAATATTATTCATTCAACTATTAGTCGGGGGAAAAAATCAAGCAATTGTTGTTAAGTATACTTTTATAAAATATTGAATTGAAGAAATAATAAACTAAATCCTAGAGAAGAGAGACATGGAGTATATAAACCCGACTTCTCTATAACATCATTCATTCCAAAACCTAGATTCACTGTTAAAGCATTGCACAAAGCCAAGTCATGATTTAAAACTAAAATTCTTCCTCTACCCTCACTGTGGACACGTGGTATATTTCTTCCCACTGTATATCACATACTATGCCTTCTATGCACACAGCATGGAAAGGTGAGCTTCCATACTATGCCACTCTGAATCTGCACAGAAAAATGTCACATATTTCAGCACACCGTAACTTATTGAGGAACCCCGGATTTTAAACAGTTTGGCTGAAGAACGCTTTTGAAGTCAACTGATTGCAATGCATAGAATAGTGATCCCTGAAATGAACACATTTTCTTTTTTTGTTTGTTTATGATATCATGAAAAATACTTCATAATGTGGAGAAATACGACTTAGACATTTTTATACATCTCTGTTGAAAAACAACAAAATAATACGTTTTATGCAAGTAAATATGAAACACTTCAGAGTAATTGTTGCCCAGTAGATTATGTGGCTATACACACACACACACAGAATTTATATATATATATATATATATATATATAAAATTATGACGTCCAAACACCAATACAGCTGCTACACCAAGGCCTTTTGAGTGGGCCCTTGGAAGGTAGTGTAATCTCTCTTTCTTTGTATCAGTGCACATTTTAGGGCCCCTTTACTTGATATAAAAGGCACAGAGGGGTGTTGCCAGTAACTTCTCTAAAATTTGACACATGAATTAATCAGAAACTTAAAAACTCTGCTTGTCTAGAGAAAGATGACACCAAACACTTATAAAAGTCATTAATATCTCTGTCACTATCACCACTTCATTTGCAAATGAAGCTTTCCATCTAATTGAAGATTAATCTTATTAGATTCATTGATTCTACTGCAGAGGTAGCTCTATTTTCTCTTGTAAATATGGGTATATCAGGTGAGGAGAACAAAGGCATGGGAGAAAACCATAGATACAATTCCAAAACAGTTCCTTGATTTAAAAGTAAAAAAAACCCCAAAACAAAAAAAAAGTACTAAAATCTCCATGGATTGTCCTGTCATAAAACTTTAAAATCTCCCTGGATTCCTGTTGTAGAGGGCTGTCATAGATCTTTAAAAAAACCCAAACCCCCTGAAAATTACTGAATTATTAGTAAAATCCGCAATTTGGATTTGAGACCTGAGAAGGGGATGGTTTTTCTGAGTCAATTGTTGATTTCTAATTTCTTTCATGCTTTTAACCCTCCCCTTCAGCTGTCAATGGCATCACTAAATAATATATGTAAGCAGTATATCTGGATAATTGCTAAACAGTATAGCTGGGCAAATATTCTTCTGCCAATGCTTTTTTTTTTATTCGCTGAAAAAATGTAGTTTCAATCATCACAAAGCTACTCAAAAATTTGACCCAAATTCATCAAATAGTTTCATCTAGAAAAAACTTTGGGGGCAGCTGGATTCTAGCGTATGTGATCATCATTCCTGATGTTTTACTGAACACTCTGGTAGTTAGGGTACTCATTCCATTTACATACCTCCTCTGCCTGAAAGAAATTTGAAACCATGTCAACTAACCTCCCAAGTGCTTGCCCAAATCATAGATTCATAGATGCTAGGGTCATAGTTTCTAGGGTCATAATTTCTTAATTTCATAGTAGTTTGGGGTCAGAATGGATCTAAATAGATCATCTAGTCTAACACCCCCGC
>NW_005842515.1:977873-988842 GCF_000455745.1 Alligator sinensis | reverse complement strand
AGCCCCCAGTTCTGGATGCAGTACTCCAACTGTGGCCTAACCAATGTTGCATAGAGGGGGAGTATCACCTCTGAACCGGCTTGAGATGCATCTTTGGATGCACGACAAGGTGTGGTTGGCTTTGCTGGCTGCGGTCTGGCATTGGCAGCTCATGTTCATCTTGGAATGACTCCAAGATCCCTTTCCGCATCTGTGTTCTCAAAGGGTAGGAAGGGACCTGAACAGATCATCAAGTCCGACCCCCTGCCCTGGGGAGGAACAAGTGCTGGTATCATTATATCCCAGCCAGATCCAGATATCTATCCAACCTCCTCTTGAAGACCCCCAAGGTAGGAGAGAGCACCACCTCCCTTGGGAGCCCATTTCAGAGCCTGGCAGCCCTAACCGTAAAGTAATGTCTCCTGATATCAAGCCTGAACCTACTCTCAATCAATTTGTGGCTGTTATTCCTTGTTATTCCTTGTTATCCCAGATGGTGCCTGGGGGAACAGAGCCTCACCTATTTTCCGCTGGTCCCCCCTGGTGAGTTATAGACGGCCACCAAATCCCCTCTCAGTCTTCTCTTGTGGAGGCTGAATAGATTCAGGCTCTTTAGTCTATCTTCGTAGGGCCTGACCTGCTGCCCACTGATCATGCGAGTGGCCCTCCTCTGTACCCTCCAAGGTTAGCCACATCCCTCTTGAAGTGCAGTACCCAGAACTGGACGCAGTACTCCTACTGCAGCCTGACCAGTGCCGCATAGAGGGGGAGGATCACCTCCCTGGACCTGCTCATGATGGATCTGTAGATGCACAACAAGGTGTGGTTAGCCTTACTGACTGCTTCCTCGCATTGGCGGGTCATGTCCATCCAGGAGTCAACAATGACTCCAAGATCCCTTTCAGCCACTGTGTTGTTGAGAAGGGTGTTCCCCAGCCTATAGGTATGTTGCAAGTTCCTCCTCCCTAGATGCAGCGCCTTGCACTTGTCTGCAGTGAATTCCATCCTATTCTCATCCACCCACCTCTGTAACCTATCTAGATCTAGTTGGATTCTGTCCCTCCTCTCCAGTGTGCCCACTCCTCCCAACATCTTTGTGTCATCAATGAATTTGGACAGCGTGCTTTCCACGCCCACCTCTAAGTCACTGATAAAGATGTTGAATAGCACAGGCCCGAGGACTGAGCCCTGGGGAACTCCACTGCCCACATCCATCCAGGTTGAAAACAACCCGTCCACCACCACTCTCTGGGTGCGACCATCAAGCCAATTTGCCACCCATCTGACTGCACAGGTATCAATGCCACAGTCACCTAGTTTTTTTGTGAGAATGGGGTGAGAAGTAGTGTCAAGGCCTTCTTGAAGTCCAGGTAGACAACATCCACTTCAACACCCGCATCCAAGGACTTTGTGACCTGGTCGTAAAAAGAAACAAGGTTAGTCAGGCAGGATCTTCCCACAATGAACCCATGTTGGTTGTCCCTGAGCATTACCTCCCATGTTGGGCCCCTGGAGGTGTGCTCCTGGATAATTTTCTCAAAAGTCTTCCCAAGGACTGAGGTGAGACTAACTGGCCTATAGTTACCCAGGTCCTCCTTTCTCCCCTTCTTGTAAATGGGGACCACATTGACCCTTTTCCAGTCCTCTGGGACCTGGCCAGAGCACCACGAGCACTCATATAGCCATGCCAGGGGACCTGCTACGACCTCCACCAATTCCCTCAGTACCCTCGGATGAAGAGTATCCGGACCTGCTGATTTAAACACACGCAGCCCCTCCAAGAGTTCCCTAATTAGATCGTCCCTGACCCTAGGCATGGCATCATGTCCCCTGAGCCTATCTGTAATCCTAGTGGGGGAGTTGTCTCAGTCCCTGCTTAGAAATATGGAGGCAAAGAACTCATTGAAGAGATCAGCTTTTTTCCTTTACTGCAATCACCAGATTGCCAAGCCTGTCCTGTAGGGGCCCCACATTACCTGGTGCCTTCTTCTTACTCCCTATGTATTTGAAAAAGGACTTTTTGTTATTCTTAATTCCGGGCACCAGCCCTAGTTTCATCTCTGCCTTGGCCTTTTTAACCACCTCCCTGCAATCACGAGCAACAGAGGTGTGATCCTCCTTGGTGATAGCCCCTTGCTTTCACTGATTGTATGCCACCTTCTTTGCCCTTAGACCCTCCTGGATGCCTTTACTGAGCCAAAGGGGCTTTTTAGCACTCTTGCCCCCTTTGGTTTGCATTGGGACTGTCTCCCTCTGAACTCAGAGGATCATCTCCTTAAGGAACAACCACCTATCCTAGACTCCCATCTCATTGAGGCTCTGAGTCCCCAATGTCTCTCATACTAATCTCTTTAGCTCATTGAAGTCAGCGCTCCTGAAGTACCAAGGACTTTTGCCTTATTGTTTGTTTTCACCACCCTGCACCGGATAGTAAATTCCAGCAGACTAACGCCTAGGTAGTCGAGCACCCACAGATCCCTCACCAGGTCATCATCTATGGCAAGGACCAAATCCAGCAAGGCATTTCCTCTGGTAGGACTGTGTACCTTCTGGGTTAGGTGGAGGTCCTATATGCAGGCTAAAAACTTACGTGAGTGTTCAGACCTGGCTGACTGATCCTCCCAGCAGATGTCTGGGTAATTTAGGTCACCCATGACAACCACATCCCTTGTCCTTACAACCTCCATGAGCTGACCTGAAAATTCTAGGTCCAGCTCATCCCCCTGGTGAGGCTGTCTGTAGCAGATGCCCACTATCAAGTCCCTTTCCCCACGACCCCCTTGCATTCTAACTTAGAGCGCCTCGGTTTTCCCCTCTTCTGAACCCATCCTAATCATCGAGAATGTGTACTGTTCTTTAGCATAGAGTGTTACACCCCCCCACTTTTTTCCCTACTCCGTCCTGTCTATACAGCCTATAGCCCTCAATGTCTACAGCCCAGTCCTGGGTAGAATCCCACCATGTAAGACAACCAGGTCTTGGTTTTTGCTAGCTAGCAGGAGGGCGAGTTCCTCCTGCTTATTCTCCAAACTTCTAGCATTTGTGTAGAGGCAATTGAGACCTCTTGCTTCCCTCTTGTTCCCAAGCTTGCCCAGGCCCTTGTCACTTACCTGGGTTGTTTCTGCTCATATCCAAAGCCCACCCAGTAACACCAGCTCTGAAGCCGCCAGTTGACCTCTCTGATGCAGGCCTCATGGCGCCATCCACGTCTGTTCACAGGGGTCGGAAGGGACCTCAACAGATCATCAAATCCAACCCCCTACCCTGGGCAGGAAAGAATGCTGGGGCAATCATCACACAGTAGCTTATTCTGTGTTAGGTCTTTCTTAGTCTCTCCTGATGATGTTATCCACTTTATAAAAAACATTGAAGTATTCATTGGACTAGGATGTGCAAATTTGGTAGCCCACCTACCAAGTGAATTTTTTAACAACCAGGCTGGTAAATTATCTGCTCTCTGGCTGAAAGATGTTTTTAAGTACATTTATACCAAGCCAAACAGCTTCAACTGGAGAAACTGAAGTAGATGTAACCCAGGATACCACACAGTGCATCAGTCAGTTCAGGGCTGTCCAGCTGGTGGCCTGCAAAGGATCAGCACATGGCACACAGGCTGGACACAGCCTGAGTGTGCTTAACATATGGTAGGTGCCTCTCCTGCTGTAAGACAAGGTTATTTGGGTAAATCTGATATCTGTTATTAGACCAACTCAAATAGTTGGAAAAATTCTTCTTTGCAGGGTTTCAGGTATAAAACACCCTTCATCAAGCTGAGGAAGCATCTTTTATACCCAAGAGCTTGCAAAGAAGAATTTTTCCAACTATTTGAGTTGGTCTAATAACAGATATCTATATATCTGTCTATATCCATAGACAAACATGACTACAACCTATCTTCTGCTGCAGTGCAGCAGGAAAGAGCCTGGGAAGGGCTCCATGTGCTGCCTGCCTGTGAAGCCCATGCAGTGGGCATTGGGGGTCTGTGTTCTGCCAACATAGCTCATGCTGAGGAGGAAGAGTCATGTACTGTGAAATGAGGGATCCACTCCCAGTGTGCCACCTGTGTGGTGTATGGCCTGGGGGCCTCTAGCCTGCATTGAACTTGGACACTGAAGTATCCTGGGTTAGCATACTCTCCTGGGAGATGGGCAGTGTGGGTACAAATACTTTCAGACAGAAGAGGAATCTGCAGCCAGGTCTCCTATATCCCTGGTGAGTGCCCTGACTACCAGCTGTTAGATGAAAAACAGTAATACCGCCTCCTTCTCTTTGCCCTGAAGTATTGCGCATCTCTCTTATCGTTTCCTTTGTCCTTGTTATAAGTATCTGGAAACATGTCATTTTAACAAGAACATTAACATGAATGTATTGCACATCAAACACATTTTAAAATGTTATTTATTTTTTTATATTGGGGCAAAACCAGAAAAGCGATTATTTACACAAACCTACGAATCTGATTCCTAGGGGCAAGGAATATTTTTCCTTATGTGTAGACAGCACCTATCATCTTGCAGGTACTACTGAAATACAAATGGTAACACATTAAGTAGTCTAATGAATTGTCTTCAATTAGTAGACATTCTTCTGACATTTCATTGAATGGTGATTAATGAAATTTGGGTGAAAGAAAAATGTAGCATTCAAAGATGTTCAAATTCTTATTTCATTTTTGGTCTCATTTTTTCCATGGTGACTGGCAAGATATCCAGGGAATCATTTAAAACCTTATCAATCAAATACAGTTTTATCTAAGTTTTTATAGTGCATGACAGGATCTTTATATTTTTTCTTTTTTATCATAAAATGTAAACGATTTATTTCATCTAGTGTAATTTTTTCTGTATTTACCATCATACAAAAGGAATTAAAGTGTTTAGCAAATTGAATATTTGCTACTTTCAGGGTTATAAGTAATGCTATCACTTAACATGAAACCTATGAGAAAATTCTGTCCTTTGACACTAGAAGTTTGCCATTTTCCAAACCCCATTTCATTTTTTTCTAGGACCCTAAATGCAAACATGACCATAGGATGTATAGTGAACCCCTAAATGTATTCTTCAAACCCAACTAAGGTTTATATCTAGGATCTGCATAATAAAATTAAGATTTTCATATAATTTTAAAACAGGGATAAAAACAATCCTCCTGCCAGACCTATAGAAAATAGTTGCATCACATAGGTTTTAATCTACATTCAGACATTGGTTAGGAAAGAGTAGACTTATTGCTTGCTTTCCCTTCTGTCATATTTTTGTCCATTTCCCATGCAATCAGCATTATCTCACAGAACAAATATGTGCACTGATTGATTCGTTCCATGTTTGTGCTTGAGTTTCTCCCTGGTTCCATTGTCTCCCATTGTTTTGCCTTCCAGCAATGTGCCTGAAGATTGTACATTTGTATTACATTCACATCCCCACAAGTAGTTCTCCTTGGGTGTTGTCCATATGCATGCTATCCTTTTGGCAATGACAAATGCTAAAGAACTTGCATTTCCTTCTTCCTCTTTTAAGGTATTTCTATTCTTTGGCACATAAGAACTAGTAAGTAGGGGTGCAGACAGAAGTGCTCCCAGCTTTAACTCAGAACGATTTCTGCAAAGTGTTCTGAGTTACAGCATTACCCCAGACCAAACAGAAGTTCACTGTTGGTTGCACTGGGGAGGGGAACCTAGCTGTGGGCTGGAAGCCTGCAGCCAGGTTCCTGTAGCACAGGGGTGGGCAAAATGTGGCCCAGGGGCTGGATGTGGCCCTCCAGTCCATTCTATCTGGCCCGCAGGGCCCCTAAAAAATTTAGAAAATTAATATTTATCTGCCCTGGGCTGCCTGTCATGCGGCCCTTGATGGCTTGCCAAAATTCAGTAAGCAGTCCTCTGCCCAAAATAATTGCCCACCCCTGCTGTAGCAACAGCCACAGCTCTCTGCTAGAGCTGGCTGTTACCAGAATGGGAGGGGGAAGGGCAGTGGAGGGAGCTCCGCTCCCTTTCCCCCTCCCATTCTGAAAACAGCGACAGGCTGGGAGCTCCACAGATACAAGTTACAAAAAACACTACATTTTGAAATGCCTGTATCTGATATCTTGTGCAATGAGGGGTCAGATTTTCACCCAATCGGCCATTTTGGGAGCTGTCTACACCCATGGACTTGTGTTTGGTCACAGCTATAGACTGCTTTCTATGGGCAGATCAGGCAAAAATTGTCACTTCTGTCTGCACCCTAGATGTCTCAAAAACACATGGTGCCAAAGGCTTAAGACTAGTGCTGTTTTCATAGATGCATAGATATTATAACCTAAAGCGACTGTTAGGTTATCTCATCTGACCTCTTTTATATCACAAGCCATTAAATTTCACCCCATGACCCTTGCAGTAACTTGTTTTTAACTAAAGCTTATCTTCATAACTTCATCCAGTCTTGATTTTAAGATGTAAAGCATCCAGCCACTCCTTGGTAGTTTGTTCCAGTGCTTAATCAGCCTTAACTACCAGGATAGATTTTTGTCTGTTTTGTTAGAACTTGTCTGTTTTAAATTTGTCTGTTTTCTGTCACAGAAAAAGTTTATGAGCATAATTTCTGCATCCCAGTCAGAAAGGGCAAAATAGTTGACTAGGTTTTTGATTCTTGTGCTTCATAATTAATGTTTAAGAGACAGAAGAGAAATACAATAATACAATGGATTCTGTAGTTTGCCTTGGCTCTTTACAGAAGGGCTTAAATGTATTTGATTAAAGAAAAAGCTCGGGTATGAAGACTGTACTTCCAAACAATATTTATGAATGTTGCTATTACTTTGAAAGTATGTGGTCACTTCCAAATATCAAATATTTTAGAGACCTTGTGCTAACTCCTAATTTCATTTTGATTCATTAAAAGACACTCATGCTTTTCAACATCTACAAACATTACCATAATGCTGTTATTTAAAAAAATACAGAGCTTGCATTGTCTCTGTACTGGGAAGAGACGTTAAACCAGTTTTCTATCCAACTCTGTCTCAAAGTAAGGAATCTTCCAGTGAAGACTGAGTATTTCTATTATCAACGTATCCAGATATTAAGCCCTTCATTTATACCTATCATAAAGTGCAATCATTGTTCAGACTACACTCCATGGTGTAGTCCTTGGTATCTTTAAGGAGAAAACTATTATTAGATATTGGGGTCATTATGCTTTAAACATTACCTCCACGAAAGATCTCAATGAAGACAATCATTTTTTATTCACTCTTCTGGGTCAGCAAAATAGAAAAAACATGGGATTAAATTACTGGTACATTCTGTCAACCTTGGCTGCTCAGTTTTAAATACAATATTGATGCATTTAAGCATGTGCAAGTGTTCAATAAAGATTTCAAAGAAAGCTACCTAAAAGTTTTGGTTCTTAGGTTAATCTTTTATTTATCTAAGGGATGAAGGAAGCTGTCTAGTTCTGTGATATGAACTGCAATCAGCTTAAAAATAATTGACAAATTAATCCCCTCACAGCACTGCAATTGTAAAGGTGTTAAGTTTAATTAGGCCTGTCTGATTGCCTTGTCTAATCAAGACTAAAGGTGGTATCTTTGATGGCTAAGGTCTAGCGGGGACATCCCTGACCTGCCAGGCTTGTATGTTTTAATTATTGATTCCTACCATTTCAATCCTTCACACAGAACCCTTAGTTCTGTGTTACCCTCACACAGAAAGACTAAGGACCACATCCAAAACAGGGCTTAGGCCCCTAAAATAGAATGGTCAGACCTTTAGCATCTATGTCCAATATTACAATCCAAAAAAACCTGTATTTAGTGGCCATGTAGTCCAAGAGGCACCTATGTTCATTAGGCACCTTCCTGTTTATCCTGCAAGTTCCCTAGGCACCTGCAGTTCTGTCTTCTGCACATGCCCAGAACTCCCCCATTTGAGCGGCTATTTGCCTAGTTCCCATCTAAGCCCCACGTGAATCCAGAAACTAGACAAAGCAATGCTTAAATTGTCCGAGGGGCCCAATCACATATCAGTCATATAGAAATCAGTACAAAACCCAATAGTCACAGTCACTTTCATCCAAAGGCATGGTGAGATGAGGAAGTGCTACTGGTGTCACCAACTTCCCTTTTATAATTGTCTTTAAGTTAGACCAACCTTTAAGAAAATGGGAAAGCAGGTTCAAGGCCTTTCTCAGACAAGTTATTCAAAGCTAGTCTTTCCAACTCCCCAGGGAGTGGCCTAACTACTAGGCTGTAGGCTAGGCTGTGGGAGCGCATTTTCCATCTCTTCTGTTGAAGCTGGAACACTGGTCAGAAAAGATTGAAAGATTCATGAATCAGAAGGAGAGCAAGCAAAAAGGTGCGTAAATTGGTAACCTGATTGTTGGGGCACTCTGCTGGAAGGGGGACTTTGGCCCCCAAGGCTGTGCATTATATGTTATGTGATAGCTATTGGATAAAAAAACAGAAATATTCCTGAGATTAGAAACTGAGGGAGATTGGCTCAGACCCTGCTCTAATTACTAGGCTATTATATAAAGGTAGACTTTACCACCATCACCTCATTCTACTCTGGACACATTTAAAAAGGGTCCCATTCAGTTTTTGCAAAGAATAGTTGCGAACGCTGACTCTCAGAACTGGGTTCCAGACAACATCCCAAACAGAGGTGCTTCCATTTCATCCCTGATTCAGGCACCTAATCTCTACTCCTATACTCAGCATTTCCTATTGGCTAGGTCTAGACAGCTCCCTGCTTAGTGTGGTGTGTGGGTTTTTCGATTGCCCTTCCAAGGTGCCTAGCCATCTTCATATGCTGTAGATGGACACTGGGTACCTAAACCTGAGTTTAGTATTTGACTCTGGGGTAGGCACCAGGCCTGTGCGAGGCAGAAAGTATTTGTTTCAGATTTGGTGATGCGGAGGGACAGTGATTCAATTCTGTGATTTGAATCACTGTCCCGATTCGATTCAGCCGAATCTGAACCTGAAGAAATTCAGCACCAAATCTCATTTGGCTATAGACTATACAGGCAGGCAGTGTTGGCGGGGAATGATTGGGGAGCTGGGGGAATGAACAGGGACTTCCCCCCAGTTCCTGGTTCAATCCCCTAGCCCCCAATCATTCCCCCAGGTCTCTGATCAATCCCTCAGCCCCCACGGCTTCTCCCAGGGCTGCCAGCACTGCCTGCCTTGCCCCAGTATGGGGGCAGCTGGAGGAGCAGCCAGACAAGCCTCGGCTTTTGCCAGGGCTCATCCAGCTAGTCCCACAGCTGCTCCCACCGGCACTGCCTAATGCCTGCCTATAAAGTCTACGGCCTAATCTCTCTGAATCAATTTGGAGGCTTCCTATTCAATTCAGAAAGATTAATGGGTCTCCCAGTTCAATTCAGAGATTTGGTCGCCAGATCAGGCCGAATCTCCTCCGAATTGAATCAGCTACTGAAGCTTTGCACAGCCCTAGCAGGCACCTAACATTTAGGTGTTAACTAAGTTCTTCTCTATGGCTGGCCCTAAAGCCAAAAGCTGCTACAAAAAGTACATATAGAACCCTACAGTCCTTGAAATATTTTTGAGGTCCTTTTAAATCTTTGGAAATGTTGACCCATATTCTTGTGTGGTGTCCATCCAAGTCAAAATTGTTCTTACTACTTATTTGTTGCACAAGTACATAATTGTGTATGTATTGTTGCAGATTCCCAAACTCCTCTTTGCATGGATTAGCATCTTATAGTGCAAATTCAGACTAATTGTGGGGTATTATTTTGTGTGTGTAGTCATCATCATCATCATCATCATCATCATGCCCTAACTTGCCTTTATTTACCTTATCATCTGCACAGTTGCAGAAGTTTCTCATTTTCCTCAAATAAACCATATGTTTGGAAACCTTGTCTGCTTGGTAAAGTTTGAATGCATATTTTCTGTCAAATGAATGTTGTCATTCTGCCTCCATTTTTCTGAGCAGGGACCAGGTCATCCCCCCCACTGCGAACCCCGTAGCCCCCAGGGGAGGCACACCCCGGCCTAGGGTCAGAGAGGACCTAATCAGGGAACTTCTGGAGGGACTGGATGTATTTAAATCAGCAGGTCCTGATGATCTCCACCCCAGAGTGAAAAGAGAATTAGCAGAGGTCATTGTGGGACCCCTGGCACAGCTTTACGAGCACTCATGGTGCTCTGGCATTGTGTCAGAGGATTGAAAAAGGACCAGTGTGGTTCCCATTTTCAAAAAAGGGAGGAAGGAGGACCCAGGAAACTATAGGCCTGTTAATCTTACCTCAGTGCTGGATAAGCTTTTTGAGAGAATTATCCTGGAGCAAGTCCGCAAGGGGCCAGCAGGGGAGGTTATGTTTAGGGGCAACCAACATGGGTTCATTAGAGGCAGGTCCTGTCAGACCAACCTGGTAGCCTTCTATGACCAGGTCACCAAATCCCTGGATGCAGGTGTTGTGGTGGACGTAGTCTTTCTGGACTTTAGGAAGGCATTTGACACTGTCTCTCACCCCATTCTCATTAAAAAAACTAGGAGACTGTGGCATCTATACCTACACAGTCAGGTGGGTCACTAATTGGCTGGAGGGCCGCACCCAGAGAGTGGTGATGGATGGGTCTTGTTCGACCTGGAGGGATGCAGGCAGTGGGGTTCCGCAGGGCTCAGTCCTCAGGCCCGCACTGTTCAACATCTTCATCAGCGACTTGGACGGGGGTGTAAAAAGCACCCTGTTCAAATTTGCAGGTGACACTAAGATGTGGGGGAAAGTGGGCACGCTAGCAGGGAGGAATAGGCTGCAATTGAACCTGGACAGGTTACAGGGGTGGGCAGATGAGAACAGGATGGGTTCCAACACTGGCAAGTGCAGGGTACTGCACCTGGGGAGGAAGAGCCAGCAGCATACCTACAGGCTGGGGAACTCCCTTCTTGTCAGTGCAGAGGCAGAAAAGGATCTTGGAGTCATTATTGATGCCAAAATGAACATGGGCTGACAGTGTGGGGACATGGTCAGGAAGGCCAACC
>NW_005842515.1:969955-977843 GCF_000455745.1 Alligator sinensis | reverse complement strand
TTCAGCAGGGCAGGCCCTACGAGGAGAGGCTAAGGGACCTGAACCTGTTCAGCCTCCGCAAGAGAAGGCTGAGCGGGGATCTAGTGGCCATTTACAAACTAGTCAGAGGGGACCAGCAGGCATTGGGGGAGTCCCTGTTCCCTTGAGCACTACCAGGAGTGACTAGAAATACTGGTCACAAGCTGGCAGAGGGTAGATTCAGGCTAGATATCAGGAGGCGCTACTTCATTGTCAGGGCGGCTAGGATCTGGAACCAACTTCCAAGAGAAGTGGTGCCGGCTCCTACCCTGGGGGTCTTTAAAAGGAGGCTGGATGAACACCTTGCCGGGATCGTTTGACCCCAGTACTCTTTCCTGCCATGGCAGGAGGTCGGACTTGATGATCTGCTCAGGTCCCTTCTGACCTTACCAACTATGAAACTATGAATTCTGGGCAGTACTATATTAAACAATACTCCTCCATTTTTTACATATTTACAGTTTTGACTCTATGAGGGTATAGCATGTTGGAACACCGGGTTTTAAAATTGTTAGAAGATTAATATTAAGTTTAATATCATTAAATGATTGTCAGCAATGCTTAGTTTTAAAAAAAGTATTCAGTGTTCTTTGTCATATCCCATCACAAACAATGGTATTAACTATAAACTAGAATGGTATATGGCCTTTGGATGTCCCTTTTAAAGTAGAAATGGCTTTTTCAGTTTTTGTTATGATCCCTTTTTTTGCAGGGGGAGGGGGATGTCATAAAAAAACCAACTAGGCTATTTTAATTGCATTTTTAAAAATCCAGTCCAATCATGAAAGTCCTCTAAAAAAGTAGAGGGAATTGTGGTTCACCATTTTGCATTCAGAAATCCAAAGCCTTACTCTCTTTTGGTCCATGGTAAGTTACAGGTGTTGTCTACCTTGTGTGAATTACAGAATCATTTTTTTTGCTTGTAGGTAAATGAAGCCACAGTGGAACAGCTTGTGCAGCAGTATCCACACATAACCTTCAGTACTGTACTACAGGATTGCAAGAGGACCCTGGAACGTGCTTATCAAATGGGCTGGACACCCAATATGTCAACTGCCTCCTAATGTCCTGTCATATTACAGTCCAATTCTGATGTATTTAGTAGGTCTATTGGGGATTGCAGATTTTGGTTGTACAATGTTATTGAGATATTTAACATTTTTGCTTTCTGTAAAATATGTGCTGAAGAGTTGTTCCCAACCTGCTCCTTTTATTTTTAACATATTAACTGATGGATCCTTGAGGTAATGAGCATTTTTGTTTGGTGGTCTCGCCTGGAAATTTAAGAGGAAATTCTACTCTCTAGTTGTAGTCAGACATATGTAACTGTCCTGGATGTTAAATTGTCACCCTAAAAATCTGCAAGTCCCCGGTGACATAGAAGAGGGCTCACAACCTTTCTTGATGCAATATAATAGTAAGTTTACACAAGTTGCAGTAACATGGAAATACTATACACTGATTTAATGTACTGTAAACTATGTATTAAGGTTAAAACAGATCTTTAGAAATGCATTGTATCTTTTTGTATGCATAAATACAATATAAAAGCCTTTGGCAGATTTCCTGAATTGGATTCCTTCTAGTTCTGTGGATAGTTTGAATTATAGAAGATATTATGTCTGGTTGGGGTTTGGTTTTTTTTGTTTGTTTTCTTTCCTTTGCCTCAGTCATATGTATTTCCTTTGGTTTGTAAGCAGTAACTCAATGCTAGTACCAGTGTAATTGATTGGTCTAGACCTTTGCTGAAATTGGGAACTAATCCTAATGCATATTAATAAGTAGACTGTAGCCACCCCTATGTTTTAAGATGCACAGGAATAAGAGAATCAACAAGTAAGTGTGATTTTCTTGAAAACATTATTCTAATTATCAAAATAATTATTTTAAAATTAATTTTGAATGAAACCTTAATAAATTATGGTAATTACTGAATGGATATTTAAGTAGACAATCTTGGTTTTGTTGTACAACTGCAAAAATGATTTCCCTTTAAATAGTCATGTAGACAATGTCATATAGATTTCTCAGTTTTTGCACCTTGCATTTTTGTATTCGGTGAGCTCTTTAATTTACTACAGATAGCCTATTCCCACCTCGTGAGGTAACCTGCTGTATAGACGATGCTAGCTGTGGAGAAATAAGTGATAAGACCCTGTTTTTATATATTATTAAAATAATGACTGCTCCAGTTTTTTTAAAAGAAACTTTCTGAATGAACCAGTCTTCTCTGACTATGCTCATATGTTCCCTGGTAGTAATGTTTCAAATAAAAAAAGAAAATACAACAGATAAAAGCAACACAGATGATTTTTCCTCTGATTAAATGCTTATTTTCTAATTTAGGATCCAGTCCTGATCACTAATGAATGTGTGAGTTGACCTCAGAAAAATGTTGTGTGGGTGTCAAGTCCAAACACAGATATCCCTTTGCAGGACTGGGTCCTTATATTAGAAGAGAACAAATGCTGTGGAGGAAAATGCTTCTTGCATCCTCTCAATTTTAAGTCTAAGAATTGTACTATATTATTTTCATATTTATTCCCCAACTACTGAAGACTACTTTAGTTGGTAATATTATACATGTTTTTAATCCAAAACTGATTTATAAGATAGTATGTGCAGAAAAAAGCTGGAGTGAATACATAAAAAGTTTAATTTTCGGTATGTCACACTGTATTCTAAAGACTTAAATTTGACAAGAAGATATTGAAAATACAGACATTGCAGCTTCAGTTTGAAGCTGCCTTAACCTTTAGAGTATTACAATTTGGTGAAAGATGAATTTTTAGTTGTATAACACTGCAAATTTGCTTTTTAAAGGTTACAGTGTTTTAATCCAAAATATCAAATGTTCATACTTCAATTGAAGAGTTGCCATTATTGTCACAATGTTTTGCTAATCCAAGAGAACTGATGCAGCATAACCTAGAAAACAGCTTAACTGTGCCTGTAAGTCTGCCAAAACCGTATGTCCAGTTCCATAGCATTAATTCCTGAAAACAAGGGAAGGAGTCAGTTCCCAGTAATTTTAGTGACCATTGTTGAATGTCTTATTAGACACTCCAAAATGAGGTTGAAACCATTTCTCTGGATACAATATAGAGTTTTTGCTTGGAATGTCGTAAATACATGCGAACATGTAAAATGCTGGGCTTTTTATCTACTCCAAAATGGCAACAGTATTTTCAGAATAAAGACAATGAGTGCTATGGCAAATATAGTATAGACCCTTGGTCATTTGTCTTGAATGTCTTTTTATGAGTACAACAAGATAATTCACTCCATTTGTAAGTTTCTATTTTTCCGTGAAACTTTTGACCTTACAATGGGTTGCAATAAAAGAGAGAAGCAAAACACGGTGTCTTCTGTTTGGTTATATGGGTTGCTAAATTTGTTTAAATGCTTGTATTATAAATCTATTATGTCATCTCTTTTTAGATTCTACAAAGTCAACTTCCTATTAACGTATGATTTTTCCTTACTATACATTTGGTGGTGTTTTTTCCAGCCTAAATGTCCCAAGCAATATCTTTCATTCGTGGGAGACTTTAGCATCCACTTTATACCATGGTTACTTTATTTTTTTCTTCCATTAATATTTAGGTTATATTTGATCTTCTTATTCTTATGCCTTCATATAGATGCCTAAATAATCATTGATATTTACATCTTTCAGGCTATCATCATGTTCTACTGGTTATTATTTTGCTGAGGTATCCATATTTAATTCTCTTAATTCGTTCTCATAAACCAGTGGTACCTGTACACTTCTTTAGTAGGCATGTAATAGATAGGACAGAAATATTCATGTCTTTATGACTTTTGCTTTTTTCCAAATCAAAAAAAAAATTTTTAAAGGAGAAAAAAAATCTGATTGTCAAACGCACCCTCTTTTTTTCTTCAAGATATAAACCATCTTGCGATAGACATTGGATAGCTTCCAAGCTGGATTGTCTTGGTTCCTTCAGTCCCATTTATATGCCTAATTATTTTATTTCTGCAAGGGAGTCTTTTCCAGTTTAGGGAACTGTTTTGAAGACATTAATTTCTTCTTCCTCTTAAAATGCCTTCAAATGTCTATTTAGTGCTCACAATGACCACTCCTACCTTGCAGTCAATGCTTACTGAAAAAAGGAGAAGAAAAGTCCTCATTAAAAAAGTTGCATCCCTGTGTACCCCAGTAAAAGAAGTTCTGTGTCCCTTCTGGGCTCAACTGCTAATGTGAATTCCCTTGAACATTCACAGACCCACCATCCAGTGACATTCTGTACCATCCTTCCCATGAGGCAGAATCTGTTTCTGCCCAGCCCACACAGTGGCAATTCATGGCACAAGAACTCTACTGAGCATGATATAAGAAAGCACTTTCTTCCCTTAAAATTCCAGTCTAGAGTGGACCCTTCTGTGACTGACTCATATATTTTTTTTTTAATATATGGTCCTAGTTGATGTTTTCTTTTTACATGATGTCTAGTCACTGGTGAACAGGAAAATAGTCCTTGTGAGAACCGAAGAGTTATTTTAGAAGGAACTAATTAGACTGATCAGTTAACTGGCTGATGTCCATACAGATTCTCAAAGGTTCTGGTATGTGATCCTTGGATGTGTCTACATGTGCATTAAGGTGCTTTTTCCAATGCATATTAGATTTAGTATCTCCAATGCGTGGTACTAAAGAAATATGCATTAGGCTGCCTTAATGCACAGCATGGTTTTTAAGTGTCATTTAATGCACAGTAGCCTATTTTATTGTGCATTAGTGTAGTCACACAGTATTTTGTGTGACACTTTAATGTGCAGTAAAATAGGTTACTATGCATTAAAGGGCATGTGTAGACACATCCCTTATTGAATAAATATGACTTGGTTTCCTTTTAATAAATCAAAATGAAAAGAAGAATACATGAGAAAACACTTTACTATAATAAACTGAACTAAGAGTTAAGTAATAGAGTTATCAAATCAAAATCAAATAAAGGTCAGATCAAAAAGTTGATGGCAATGGTGGATGGGAATGAAGTAATCAGTGTAGTCAAACCATCAAAATAACAGTCATAGGAAAGAATCCAACTAGAGAACAGTATAATGAAAACTTAGCTGTCTAAATATGTTGAAAGCAAATTACTGTTTGTGTCAATCACAACGCTGAAGCTGAATAGAAATTTTTCCTCAGTTTTCACTATTTTATGTGGTAGCTGGCCATGCACTTCAGCACAAATGTAGACTCTTTGATAACCAGAATTTTTTACTCCTGACAGATTTAAACATTTCCTTGGGTACTCCTGCAACTAAGGAACACTCTGAGCCAAGACTTTAAGGCTTTTCATAATGAGGAAGTTAATTTATCCGGCACCTTTCTCATGTAGCCTTCACGTTTGCTATATGCGTAGGCACGTACATAGACATATTTTACACCCTAAAATAAGACAAGTTGGGAATCACACAGCTAGTAAAAACAAAGACAAAAATAGTAAAAAGAAAAAAAGAACAAGACATTGAAGATAACAGAGTTTGTTTAAATGAAGGAACTATATGATAGTGTTGCTGTCAGTGCTAAACATTAGCAGGAAGAGTAGCTGAGGGTGGCATAGTCTTTCATTGATATTGTGTTTTCCTCCTTAGATTCAATCTGTTTTTGGATTTTGGCACACCCGTCTCCTTTAGATGGCTTGTCCTGAAAAAGAGAAAAGGCTTCATACTGTTACCTTTATCTTTTATGGTTGACAATTCTAGCTTATTCTGCCTTGCAGTCCCTCCTTCTAAGGCCTTCAGACAAATCCGAAATGATATAAGCCTTAGTTTGTCCAAATTGGATTGAAGCAATTGTTAAGCTCATGTCATTCTTGTAGAAGTCCCAGTTTCTCTAAAAAGGTATTAAGGCTGCATACCATATTCAGTGCAAGCCCTTAATACTCCAAAATACTAAAATATAAAAGATCCATAATAGTACCTTTGAGGAAGTTAATGAGGCCTCATTCAGATACCAGTTGTTTTGATATCTGTCAGCCACAAAAGGAAAAGGGACCCAAAATCCAATAAAAGATTGTGTTGCAAAAATATCCTAATAGAAAATATGAACCACTCAATCATGCATCCTTCAGCAATTATAACAAATAATGTAGACAGGCAATGACAGATGTTACATCTTTTCTCACAAACAAGAATTCTATCATTCAAACTGGGGAAGAAGTGTTGTGCTGTTTATCTCTTCGGAGATTTCTATCTTAACAGAAAGCTACTGTAAAACTGATCAGGACAGCCTATTTAAAATAGAAATACTGCAGTAATGAAAGTCTGTGCTTGTTTGGGTTTTTTTTAATCTCATGCACTATTTCTTTCACACCCACCTCTTTGTCTTTTACCTGCTACACTGGCAGCATAGACCAGTGAGGTTTTGTTTAGTGTTTCTGATGAATTTTGAATAGAGATAGTTGAGTCTGTTCTTCAGTCCACAGACATACTTGAGAGATACTTCAGTCTTGAGTATACAATTTTCAGTAGATTGGCACCACTTAAAAGATTTGGTTGGGGGATGTGCTTCAGTGAGATTTTGCTGAACCAGCCTGTCTGGTTCAACAGAGTACATTTCTGTCGCTTGCACAGACTTCTTTTGGGGTTTTTTTGTTGTTTTTTTATGGGGGGGTGGGGGGGAGGGGTTGCACTCTAAAAGCCGCAACATGCCATTCACTGAAGGAGCTTTGTTTGAAGGGTTTTTTTTCATTCTTTGGAGTTGTAATTTTTTTCCTTGTGGTTAACATAGAGGGAAGTAAAGAATTGACAGGAAAGCTTAAGTGAAACCCTTTATGGTTATTTAAGTAATGGTATTGCCCTGATAATTCAGGCAGCAGTTCCTACAAATTATGTTTGGATATACTATTACAAAAAATATAGACACTTGCAAACATTTCCCCCAGTTTTACTGGTGACAAAAATCTGCTGGTCTTCTAAATATAACATGAAAAACTCCTGTGCTGAGTCATCTGCTAGGGAAAAGGAGCTTTCGCTAGTAGCTTAACATGTGACTGTTATTAAGAAATCCTTCAGCACAAAAGCAAAAGTTGTATTACCCCCGAGCCATTGTGTACATGCTCTTGAGACTGTAACATGTACTGTATAATAGAGCTCAGTTAAACTGGGAGCAATCAGTGTTCAGAGAGGTTGTGGAGAAGGAAGGGAGGTTTCAGTTATTTGTTTTCCTCTTCTGGTTTTGGTTTGTGTGAGTTCAGTCATAGTCAGTTTATCTTTGAGTGAGAATTGGCTGGAAACACTGAATTTAACTTGATTTCCAAGTAGAAAAAAGTTTCTCTCTGGAATTCATGAGAGAGAAGGAATGCCTGAAGAAAATATTTGTCAATGCTTCAGCCATGACTTACAAGCCAAGAGAAACTGAGGCTCACTTTGAAATTGTAATGAATCCTACGTTGGTTGAATAGTGCCTCTTTTAGAGATTTGTTAAAAATCTTTTACACAGCCCTATACATGAAACTGTGTGTAGTGCTTCTGTTAGAGGAAAGAAATAGATATTTAACTGTAAAGCCTGTCAAAATTAAGCCAAGATCTTACTGGTAAATATTTGTTTAAACTCCCAAATCCCTATAATCTTTCATGCCGTGTCTGTGCTCTAGCTACAGTATCATCTTTTCTCTGCTTCTAGTCAACTTCACACTGGGAAGTAGCATGGGGCTGACAACTGGGTATGTATAGAGCAAAAAAAAAACCCTGAACTTCACAGACAGGGACTTATTGATCAGTAAATTACACACACGGTTTCTTTTCCTTTTTCTTGTGGCCTGAAAAATGCAGAAAATAATTAATACTCTATAACTACTCCAGGACAGAAGAAAACTATTGTCACTTGGTATTTCTT
>NW_005842515.1:964643-969945 GCF_000455745.1 Alligator sinensis | reverse complement strand
AGAAAAGTGTCTGTTTTTACTATGTGATGCTTTTGAACATGGAGCATTATATGTCTTATTATCATGGGTTCAGGCCAAGCAAGAAGAGAGAAAATACTGTAGCATAATCAAGGCTCAGAGTAAATAAGGCAATGAGAACATGTTTTGGGAATTGTAGTTCTGAGGTTGGTTGTTTTGCAGCTAGTTAAGCTTGGGCCAGACAGATTGTTTCCTGTCAAATATCTTCAATTAAACTATAGGCATCATAACCGCAAGGTAAAAACATAAATATTTGCCAATCACACAAACTCCAAACAAAAGTGTTAAGTGAGAGGATTCTTTGCTATTATGTTTCTCTAAAACTTGGCTTGCTCTTTGCCTTTATTTTTCAGAAGTTTAAAAACATAACTTCCTATTCTTTTCCACTGCCCCTACTGTTCTTGATCAGTAGCCCCAGCATTGCTGTTCATCAACAAAGTTCAGGGAAAGGAAGGTGGAAAGGAACTATGGAAAAACTCTAAAAAGCCTACTTAGATTTCCACCTTTTGCAACATTTTAAGTTGGAGAACCCCAAGTTTCCTGTTGTGGCACAATTGCCCCGAATTAGGCAAGGGCTTAAAAGCACAATTGGTCCTTAAGAGAAAAGCAGAGGAATAACAACATACAATGTAGTGCTCTGTAATGGGTCAGCACATTGGAAACATTCAGCAAATGTTAGTGAAGAATGCAGCTGGCTGCTCATTAAACAGTACTTCATATTGAGAGCACCTTACATCTGTGTCATGTGCTTTGCACTGGCGGCTCATTAGTTTTTACATGGCATTGCAGGACTTTTGTTTAACATATGGTAGAAATCCCTAAATTATCTCAGACTTGCCTACTTCAGACACTGCCACTCTCCTGTGCTATACTGCCATAATGCAATCATTGCAGGTGTCTGTGCTGCTGCCTCCTGGGTTCAAAAAGAAGTGGTAAGTGTCATGTCCTTTCCCACAAGGAGTCCTTGACTCTGGACCACCTTCTCGCTGAATCCTACTACAAAGCTCATTCCACATTCAGGTGAATGGTGAGGATGCTATTGCTTTTGCTTGGTTGAAGACATTTCTACTAGGCCAGGATAAGACGGGCTGAGTGCATTTTGTTGCATTGTGACTGCTGCATCTTCAAACTAGTTAAAAGCAGAAACTTAGGCGAAGACTGAAGAAAAACATTAGTGGGAAGTGCTGTTTATGCAGTCCTAGTTATTCAGGTGCCTACGTCTAGAAGTCAGGGCCCAACTAAAGGCCCCCAGTTTTTAAACCCTTACTTTATTTTTTAACATGAAGACTGAAATGTGAATGGTATTCTCAAATGTGGAGACAAACTCAAAGTAGAGGGGCTACAGAATTTTCTTATCCTTCATGTCTCAGGCAAAGCTTCATGTGTTTCAAGGAGATCTTTACAACACACATCATATGGTGTCCCAGATGCCCCTCTCTTAACCTGGGCTTCTGGATTAGGCCTGTCGGGAAGTATGAACTATGGTCTAACTCAGTAGTTTTTCAACCTGTGGTCTTCAAACCCCTGGGGGTCCACAGACTATGTCTAAGGAGTCCGTGAAAGATTACTATGATCAATCAAAAGTCTCGGGGACAGTATTAGGGACTGTGATTCAATTCGTTGATTCAGATTATTGTCCCTGATTCGATTCAGCTGAATCTGAAGATTTGATGCTGATTTGGAGAATCAGCAATTCAGACCTAGACACAGCTTTAAAAGATTTTTCTACATACCTTGAGGTAGCAGCACGGCTCATCATCGCTGCAATGCTGGGGCACATGGAGTGTCCCACAGGAGTGTGGGGGGGCCTCCACATGCTCGGCAGCGAACTCAGAAGTGGACTGGAAATACTTCTGGTCTGCTTCCAGGTCTGCCAGGGAGCTGGGCCCCCTCACCCCCTGCACCTCCCTGGCTCGGAAATCAGCCACAGAGGGACCCTGGGTGCCCCCTCCTCAGACCCAGGAGGCACTAGTCGCCAAGCCAGGAGGTATGGGGGGGGCCCCCCAGCACGCTTCCCGGTGGACCCAGAAATGGACCAGAAGGTCTGAGGACCACAGGTTGAACTGCTGAGCATGCTGGGGAGCCCCCCAGTGCTTTTGTGGGATGCTCCATGTGCCCCGGCATCACAGCACTCACGAACCCCTGCTACCTAGAGGTATGTAGAAAAAACATTTAAAGTTGTGTCTATGTCCAAGTCTCTCCAAATCAATTCAGAGGGTTCCGATTCAATTCAGAGAGATTAAAGGGTCCTCTGATTTGTTTTGGATTCGGAGATTCAGCCACCAAATCGGGCCAAATCTCCACTGAATCAAATCAGGGACCGAAGCTTCACACAGCCCTAGTAAATACCTACACTTACAATTCAAGGGGATCTGCACCTCCATTTGACATCTCCAAAGGAGTCCACACCTCCCTTTAAAATATTGTAGGGGTCTGCAAGTGAAAAAAATGTTGAAAAACACTAGTCTAACCAAATGGATGGGGATTCATTATGTTTCACTAAATAAATAAATAATGCAGGAAATTCCTGCTTAGAAGGCTCAAAAGTGATATGTCATTTGAATTTTCTTTTCATTTTCCTTTTTCTCTAAAACTGTCAAAATCCTTCCATGTCTTTGAAGAGCATGCCAGCTTTCAAGATACAAACATTGTTTTTATAGCTGTGTTGCTGTATTTTCCACTGTAATAAAAAAAAGGTTTCTATATTTAAAAGCCAAAGCAATTTTGCTCCAAGTTTTTTCCCTAACAACTCTAACCCCTTTTTCACACAGGCTGTGAGCAATTTCATCCTTTAATGGGATTTCCTTTATCCTCAAGACAGATGCATAGGGATACACCTGATAGAGGGTTCTTTTAGACCCCGAGGTTCACTTACTTCTGGCTCCACCCCTGGGGCTATGTAAGGGTTGAGCCAAGAAATGCAGGGTAGTTATAGAGAGAGGAAGTTAGTTATGTTAGTCTAAAGTCAGGCAGAAAGCGAGGTAGAATTGCTCTTCATAGAGCAAATCAGAGATGCATAAGCTTTTCTACGCAGGTCTTATGAAGGGACTGTAGGATGCAGAGCTTCTAAGTAGAAAGCAATAATTAGAATACAAAGGGTGGGGAAGGTGGACGAAAAAAATGTGGTACTGCTGAGAGAGGTGAGGTGTGTAGGAGAGAAAAGAAAAACAGTTGACCTATTGAGGGACATAAGGGTTATAAAAGCTAATCTAGGCAGTGGGATAAAAATCCACAGTCTTGGTTTAAACCATAGTTAATACAGTCTTGGATGAATTCTTGTTCTGCAGTTTCCCATTCAAGTTTGTTTAAGTATTGTTGTCTAAGAACAGCTACCCTGAGGTCAGCGATGGGATGTTCAAGGAGGTTAGTGTCCTGCCCCATGCATGTACCTCTTTCTGGAATTTATGTGAGATCGGTGTGAATTCATTCTTTCATGTAGGATTCTCCCCATCTGTCAAAGTAAATAGCAGAGGGGCACTGTAAGCAGGTGATGCTGTATATGAGTTTGGTAGATGAGCAGGTGAATTAACCTTGTATGTTATAATCCATGTTATTTGGTCCAGTAATTATGTGGTCTGTGTTGAGTAATCTATAGGCAAGTAGTTGAAGAGGTAGCAGCTTCTGTGTCTAGAGACATACTTTGGGACCTTCCTCAGTGAGCAGAGGAGCTGTTCATAAAGTCTTCGGAGGCCTTTAAGAGAGTCTACAGCTAGTGGAGAACTGAGGTCAAGGGTGACAGAGAAGTTCAGAGGGCTCATAGGATTGTGTCTAAAAGGTATGTAGATGGCCAAGATAGCATGGGAAGAGAAGGAGATAAGATAATGGTCCAGGAAGTGTTGTAGCAAGCTTTTTAGTTGTGTTGTAGTGAGCATGGCCTACTGGGATTTGATAGCCCAGTGAAGGACTATATATATATATGTGTTCATGACTAAATAGGGGATGACCATTGGCTTTTTGCCAAATAAAAACATTTGATATTAATAAGGTTTAGTTTGAAAACTCATTTGCAGCCTTGATTATTTGGGGCCTCCAATGCAACCATTTATATAACAGTTATGGGAACCTTACTACAATTATTTAGAGACTGTGGCCATGTCTATAGATGCATTTACTGCACATTAAATTTACTGTGCAGTAAGAGGGAATAGGCTGGCATCTACACATGCAGAAGACCTGGGACTAGATTTAATTCCAAGTCAGAGCAGCCTACCACATGCCCCTGTGGCCATTGGGAGGAGCTAGAGGCTCTGGCCACATGACTGCCAGCACTTTGCAGCCATGGTGAGGCCAGAGGCTGCTGCCAGCACATGGTGGCCATCTTAAGGGCTCATTCCCACCCACACAGCCTTGCTCAGCCCCTCTCCTGCCCAGGAGCCAGGTGCCCAGCACATGGCCAGAACATGGCAGCTCCCTCCCTGTCCACCCTGCCTCCCCTTGCAACCCCTGCCCCTGCCAGCGGTGCCCAGCAACCCGCTGCTCCATTCCAACCTCTGCCAGCAATGAGCAATGCACTCCTGCTAGCCATGGTGCTGGACCTGTTGCCCCCACCAGGCCCCCCCTGCCCAGGCCCCAGGCCAGCCATGCAGCCTCCAGTTGGGCCCAAGGCACAGGCTGCAGGAGGCTCTGGCCAACCCCCTCCTCCTGCACTCTGCACTCTAGCCCAACTGCCCCACTGCTCACACACACCTGGCTCCCTGCCCACCCCCAGCACCACTCCAGGACACACACATGGGTGAAACTATAAAAACTTTATAATCCCTCCCCCTCTTTCAACAAACACAGCCTCCCCCATCCACCAACAGTGTGCCTACACCACCTACCCCACACACCCACAGTGCCTCAAACCAAAAACTATGTGTAAGTGTCTGACCTGCTTCTCAAGTCCTGGCATAGATTCATAGATGTTAGGGTCGGAAGGGACCTCAATAGATCATCCCTGTCCTGGGCAGGAAAGAGTTCTAGATGACCCCAGCTAGATGGTTATCTAATCTCCTCTTGAAGACCCCCAGGGTAGTGGAGAGCACCACCTCCCTTGGGAGCCCGTTCCAGACCTTGGCCACTCTAACTGTGAAGAAGTTCTTCCTAATGTCTAGTCTAAATCTGCTCTCTGCTAGCTTGTGGCCATTATTTCTTGTAACCCCCGGGGCCGCCTTGGTGAATAAACCCTCACCAATTCCCTTCTGTGCCCCCATGATGAACTTATAGGCAGCCACAAGGTCACCTCTCAACCTTCTCTTGCAGAGGCTGAAGAGGTCCAGGTGCCCTCGTCTCTCCTCATAGGGCT
>NW_005842515.1:964058-964473 GCF_000455745.1 Alligator sinensis | reverse complement strand
GTCATGCATCTGCTGATGCACGATAAAGTGCCATTAGCTTTTCTGATGGCTTCGTCACACTGCTGACTCATGTTCATCAAGATCCCTTTCCGCTTCCTTGCCACCAAGCAGGTCATTTCCTAGGCAGTAGGTGTGCTGGACATTTTTCCTCCCTAGGTGCAGCACTTTGCATTTCTCCTTGTTGAATTGCATTCTGTTGTTTTCTGCCCATATGTCCAACCTGTCCAGGTCTGCTTGTACTTGTTCCCTGCCCTCCAGCGTATCCACTTCTCCCCACAGTTTTGTGTCATCTGCAAACCTGGACAGAGTACACTTCACTCCCTCGTCCAAGTCACTGATGAAGACATTGAAGAGGATCGGTCCAAGGACCGAGCCCTGCAGGACCCCACTGCCCACACCCTTCCAGGTCGATACC
>NW_005842515.1:958145-963709 GCF_000455745.1 Alligator sinensis | reverse complement strand
ATGACGTCAGCCAGTGCCTTCAGTACCCTCGGATGGAGCTCATCCAGGCCTGCCGACTTAAACGCATCCAGTTCTTCCAAGTGCCTCCGCACCATCTCAGGGTCTACACTTGGTAGTCTGGAACCCTGCTGCTGCCTCTCCACAATCCCAGTGAGAGACTTGTCTTGCCCCTCGCTTAGGAACACTGAGGCAAAGAACTCATTGAGGAGTTCAGCCTTGTCCCCCCTGTTCGTCACCAATTGCTTATGCCCATTTAATAGAGGTCCTATTCCTCCCTGGGCCTTCCTTTTATTCCCTATACATCTAAAAAACTATTTTTTGTGGATTTCTCTGGTCAGCCAAAGAAGCCCCTTGGCCCCTTTCCCCCTTTTTCCCCGCATCAGGATCGTCTCCCTCTATGCCCAAGGATTATTTCCTTAAGGCACAGCCACCCTTCCTGGGCTCCCATCTCTTCAAAACTCTTACTCTGCAGTGCGTCCTTGACTAAACACCCGAGTTCATTGAAATCAGCTTTCCTAAAGTCTAGCACTTTCACCCTACTAGTTGCCTTACCTACTCGATGTCTTATGATGAATTCTGTTATTTGGTGATCACTGTCCCCGAGGTGACCACCGATCTGTAGGTCTCCTACCATGTCATCCCCCATTGCCAATACCAGGTCCAGTAAGGCATGGAGGGCTGAGGGGTGGGGCAATTTAGGGTGCAGAGCCCAGGGTCAGGTAGCCAGCACCCTAGCTGCAAACTTCCTCCATGGGTCCAGGGGCCATGGTGACCATGGCAAGGGCCCCTGTGGGTGGAAGGCACCAGAGGATTTTCAGATCCTGGGAAGGGATTGCAGTGGAGTGGAAAGGCAGGAGCCAAGGGGCCCAGCAGGGCCAGGAGCCGGGCATCAGGGGGCATGGGCACACCAACCAAGTCCAGGAGGGTGTCCAGGGCCTGATGGTCAGTGTCTGCAGCCATCATTGCCTGGGCTTGGCTCTTGGCCTGCTACTTGAGGAACATGATGCAGCACTCCTTGAGGACCTCCATCCAGCCACAGTGCTCCCATATCACCCCATGGCAAGGGGCGACTGGTGCCACCTTAGGTGTCAGCAACCGAGGGGTGTGGGTTCAACCACAGCCAATCTCACCAATGGTGGGGATCCCCCCCACAGCCAATTGCGAGGCAACCAATTGCTGCAACTGCTTCCGGAAGTGGCTGCGGCCACCTCCAGGAGCGCCGCTCCCTGACTGGCACTTGCAGGGGGGACATCAGTGCTCCCACCTGCCCCCCTGTCCATTGCCTAAGGGTGAGTGTGGCTGGTCACAGGGTGCACCAGCACTCTCAGGAGGTGTACGTGCACCCCCATGCACCCCCTAAGTGTCACCACTGCCCCATAAAATGCCTCCTCCTGGGTGATGTCCTCTACCTGCCACGCCAGCTCCCGCTCCTCCTGAGCCTGGTCCCATGCCTGGTCCTGCACCTCCTGCTCCTCAGCCACTGCCACCAGCCACTGCAGCAGGATGGTCCAATCCTGGGTGCACTGCTGGTGATGCCAGCACATCTGGGTGGCTCCAGCAGTGGGTGGTGGTGACCCGGACTCCACATCCTTACTGCGGCTGGTGGGCTCTCCCCCACATCCAGATGTTGGGCCTGCAGAGGTAAGAGACATAAGCCTTTTATGAGAGTTTGCAACGATTCAGAGATAAGATGCTCTGCACCAGGGGCCGTGCATTGCCGGTGGCATCGACACCTTCCTCGGGGTGTGAGAGGCCTGTGCTCACCCAGCTGTGGGGACATGTGCTGCCCAATAAAGTTCTGAACTGTGTCTCACCTCTCCATGTGCTGTGAAGTGGGGCCCCAGGGCCATGGGAATGTGGGTGGGCCAAGTGAGGACTCGGGGCAGGGCCCAAGGTGGGGACTGAGAGCACCCTCCCCTCAGTATGGGACTTACCCTGTGTTCAGGGCTGGGGAGGCTGGCAGCTTGGTGCAAGACTCCCCATCGGCATGGGCAAGAAGCTGTACACAGTGTCTGCAGCCCACGGTGGTTGGTGAGCCAGTGACCAGCCAGGACTACCCCCCCAGGGAGAAGCTGGCACTGCTAGTGGCTGGCTAGGTCATGGCCAGCTGCTCCTCATGGCAGGGTGGGGGATGTGGAGCTGACAAAGCACCCACTGGCCAGGGCTTCCTGAGCTGCTAGTGGGTGCAGCAGCTGGGGAGGTGAGTTGGGTGGGGTGCTGAAAACCTGAGGGCCCTTCCCCTAGGGCAGTGTCATGCCCAGAGGGGTCAGGGTGGGGCCAGGGCTCTGCCAGGCTGGCCCCACTGGTGGAAACTGCAGGGTTGCAGCCTGGGCCCCAGGCTTCTTTTCCTTAAATATTTAAGAGTTGTATTATGTGCCTACATGGCATTATTTAATAAAGAGTATATAGTAGGAATTACTTGCAATTCATAGTGTCCGTTGATTTATTTTAATAGGATATTTCATTTTACAGATCAATTAGGTGCTTAGACTACTTAATAATAATGTGGCAATTAATGACTTTCACGGGCTTGATCAGGGGATTAAGGCCAGGAAAGCCATTAATTGCCAAATTATTAGTAAGCAGTCTAGGATTAATAGATTGCTAGGGGGCTGGAAGGAACCTTGCAGATCATTGAGTCCAGCCCCCCCCCTCCCCCCACTCTAGGTAGGCAGACAACTGCAGTCAAGTGACCCCAATTAGGTGACTGTCCTGTCTCCTCTTGAAAACCACCAGCATAAGCTGCCAAAGAGCATGGTCTGTTCCTACAGAAAGAGCATGGCCTTGTGGACATGACCTGACCAACAGTTATGCTCGGTCATGGGCACCCACTGTACGTGCAAGGCCTTGACCTTTATGTGGCACTTCCACACCAACTGGGAGTGGCCTCTCTTGTGCATCCCACCCAACAGGGCCTCATAAACATGTGTGGTCAAGCACCAGCCTCGTGCAAACTGCTTCTGCATCTTCCCAGAGGGCCGCAAGGTTGCGCACCTTCTCCTGGGTCCAGTTGGGGCCCCAGATGCTTGGCTTGAGCATGCACACATGGGCAGAACCGGGCCTCACCAGGGAGGATGGAGAGGACACAGTGGTGGTGCCTCCTGTGCCAGCTCTCTGGGCCCCCATACAGCTGCCCCTGTGTGGCTGGCCCTGGACAGTGCTCGGGAGCACTCAGCAGCAGGGCATGGTCAGGGATTGGATGCTGCGCAGCACAGGCAGGTGTACCACAGCACATGTGTACCGCTGCAAAGACAAGAGACAGTGCTGAGAGTGCACTGGAACAGAGAGCTAGTGCTGCCCTCCTGCCACAACCAGCCAGGCAGGAGCCTTGAGAGCTCTGTGGGTTGGCCAGGGGGAGCAGCAGGCTTCAGCCCTTTACAACACTCATCTGTGGCCAAGGAGCAGCTCTGGCTAGTAGACAGGACGAGCAGCAGCACCTTGGATCCCATCCACAGGGCACACAGGGCTTGCAGTTCCTTGAGCTCCTGTGCAGTGTGCCCCAGGGCACAGAATGGCTGAAGGCTTTTATATCCTGCAGCTGGGGGCTGCCAGAGAGCATCCCAGCCCTGGGAGAGGGGAGGAGGCCAGCCAGGAGCCCTGGAGCTGGGCTCTGGCCAGTCTCCCTAGAGATTGGGCAGACCCGGTAGGGAGGGACCCTGGTTATTGCACAGTAACACACCTATATGTGCATTACTGTGCAGTAACTAATAGGGCATAAATTTGATACCTTCATGATGCAGGTATCAAAGGTATGCCCAAGGTGGCATAAGTCGCCATAGTTACTATGCAGTACAGGAACACACATGTAGACATGCACCCATACTGTGTAGTAATTTATGTTGCTGCGCAGTAAATGTTCACATATAGATGCACCCTGTATTTACTTGAATCCAAGACAAAGTTGTTTTTTTCCCATGCAACATGGGGGGTGGGAAGGACCCTCATCTTCGATTCAGGTACAAGGCAGAGAGGGGGCAGGCAGCTGCCGTGGTTCCAACCCTGGCCCTGAGCCTGGGGCCAGGGCTAGAGTCAGAGCTGCAGCTGTCGACTGCCCCCCAGCTGCCTCTGCCTCCTCCCCCTCTGCAGCTTACTTGCAGGTGCAGGTCTGGGCCCTTCCCTCCTGAGGCATGGAGTACACAGTGTCACAACCCAAGGGTGTGATTTTGTTTGTGCGCGCTTCGGCACTGCTAAATTATTTCCCACCACTAGGAGCTTTCTTTGCAGGGTGCATTTCTTAGTTGCAAAGAGAAATGCACGGTGCAAAGGAGTTCCCGCCATTCGCATGCAAATTTGTCCCACTATTGGCCAGTTCTAAATTATTCCCATGTGGCAGCTAGTGACTGGCTTGCTAGCCGTATAAGAGGCTTGAGCGGTTTCTGCCCAAGTTGGAGAACTCTGAGGAGAACCCCGCAAGGGAGGAGTCCATAACCATCTGGAGGAGGAGAACTTCACGTCTCATGAAGATCTCTAAGCGCTGCGGAGCCTATCGAACCCAGCGCAGGCTATAGGGGTCTGATCAATCTCTGGCCTCTCCCCATCGCCGAATGATCCCTCGACGAACCCCTTCCCTGCGCGCAAGTTCCACGGAGTCTAGCAAACTTCGTGTGAGTGTATCCAGAGCTCTCTGCTTCGAGTTGTTTTCTTCGGTTGACGCGACGGGCTCGTGTGTTTAGAGCCTTCAACCGGATTGGGCTAGAGGTTCGCGTGGAAGGAACTCTTGTCTGCCTCTCTTCTTTTTTGTCTGTAACCGCAACCCAACCAAGTTTTCCTGCCTGCACCGCGACCATCTTCGGTGTAAGTAAAATAATCTTTAATCAACCGCTAAGCGTCCGTGCCTAATTCTAGCCCGTCGGCCTGCGTTCCCCAACCTGGCGTGTCCGGGCTGCTGACCATAGCCCGCCGCGCACCCCCGAGGGCCTTGGACCGCTCCCGGCCCGCACACATGGAAGCTCCAGTTTTTGCCTAGCCACGCAGGAGTCATCAGGGGGCAGAGACTGTGGGGAGCAGATGGAGGGGCAGAGGCTGCAGAGGCTGTGGGGAGTCGGCAAGAGGCTGCAGGGGGGGCACAGGCTGCTGGGAGGGCAGTGGTTGAAGAGGCTGTGGAGGGCAAATGGGGGACCAGAGGCTGTGGGGGGCATATGGGGTGGCAGACAGCAGGAGGCACAAATGGCAGAGACAGGCAGTGTGGGAAGGTGGGTAGGCTGCATGGGGGACAAGTGGTAGAGGGACTGGGGGTAAAGGCTTTACCTGGAGGGGCTGGACATTTTTAAGTCAGCCGGTCCGGATGATCTCCACCCTAGAGTTCTAAAGGAACTGGCCGGGGTCATTGCGAGTCCCCTGGCGCAGCTTTATGAGCACTCGTGGTGCTCTGGAGAGGTGCCGGAGGACTGGAAGAGGGCCAACGTGGTTCCCATCTTCAAAAAGGGGAGGAAGGAGGACCCGGGAAACTATAGGCCAGTCAGTCTTACCTCGATCCTGGGCAAGCTGTTCGAGAAAATTATTCTGGCACACATCCAGGAGGGGCCAGCAGGGAAATGCATGCTCAGGGGCAACCAGCACGGGTT
>NW_005842515.1:956516-957166 GCF_000455745.1 Alligator sinensis | reverse complement strand
AAGTTGGACATCAGAAGGCGCTACTTCACGGTCAGGGCGGCTAGGGTCTGGAACCAGCTTCCAAGTGAGGTGGTGCAGGCTCCCACCCTGGGGGGTTTTAAGACTAGGTTAGATGACCATCTTGCTGGGGTCGTTTGACCCCCAGTACTCTTCCCTGCCATGGCAGGGGGTCGGACTAGATGATCTGCCCAGGTCCCTTCCGACCCTAGAAACTATGAAACTATGAAACCTGCCTCTCCTCACCATCTGCTCCTCCTCCCACCCCCCAAAGCTCTGCTGCTGTTACTTTTCCCACTGTATCTGGAACTGGGGAAGGGGCAAATTAGATCATTAGATTTTATAGGTGGAAAATTATAACAAATTTATAAAGTTTCCGTGTATAGAATCCAATTATTGGGAGGGCCATCTTAAATTCAAAGTCACCTTGGATTTGGGTAAATACATCTGTCACGGCGGGGTCCTCGCAGAGGGCCGTGATCGCCTCGAAGTCCCTCGCTCCGTGTCAAGGCTGGCCCAAGGCACCCTCTAATTCTCGCCCGCCACGTCTTTGCTGTTGAATAAGGTTGGGAGGCTGCCTATGACTCCCTGGGCATGGCTACTCGGGACCTCTGTCCCCGCGGTTCTCCCGGACTCCTGTGGTCACCCGGTAT
>NW_005842515.1:954636-955637 GCF_000455745.1 Alligator sinensis | reverse complement strand
CTTTCCCTGGCAGTTTCTCCCCTCTAGGAGCAGAGCACCGAGGTGCTCTGCGACAACGTCATCTTGGGACTAGGAACATCACCGTTCTATGCTTTCATAATCTCTTCGGTTCAATATAGCAAGACAATATAGCCTTCAGTGCTTAGGAAATACCACGTAGTACACTGCAGCATGCCTCCTCCACAATATCGGCTATAGCAAACCCATCAGACCTGTCTTCTTCTCATGACATAACTTCCTATCAAATATTGAGTCAAATTCAAGATCTTCCTCTGACCCAAAAAGAGCTCCCTGCAAGAATGATAAAAATTGTCTGTCAGCATTTCTTCAAATCCCACCCAGTACTGGAATGAACTCACATGGGAACTATAGTCCATCACAAACTTTAGCACCATCTGCTCCAAGTGGAAGCTGCAATTTAGTATGGACATAGAGGAAATATATATAAAAATTATACAAGGCAAAATAATTCCTAGATTACTCTCCCTCAGGACAAGATGGGCAAACCAATACGTGACCATGTGATAGCTGCTAATCATTGGAAGTCAGTGTACTGCTGCAAGGTGTTCAGCCTCCAATAGTCTTGAGCATGGCATCATTTCTTTAGAGCTAAAAACAATTTTGAGGGAAGGGCTGCATGGTAAAGGAACGATATCTGTGTGGGAAAGAGAATGGGTCTGGCAATCTTTAAAGGGAACAAATAAGGTTCGTTAAAAGCCATTTAGAGATGTGTGAATGGCATTTCAAAGTTCAAATGCCTTAAAGGACCTTTCAAATAACAAGCGATGAAAGGGAACACACACACACACACACAAAACACAATCTTGGATTTAGTGTGATACACACTAATTCAGGGGTGGGAAAAATATGGCCCATGGGCTGGATCTGGCTCATGAGGGCATTCTATCCAGCCCACAGGGCCACTAAAAAAAATTAGAAAATATTTATCTGCTTCTGGCAGCCTGTCAAAGATGACAGGAGCCCGGGGCAGTAAGACCCAG
>NW_005842515.1:949344-954599 GCF_000455745.1 Alligator sinensis | reverse complement strand
CACCCCCCAGCCATTTCCCTGCTTCCCTGCCCCAAGCACTGCAGCATAAGTGTGTCGGGGGGGGAGGAGAAGAACTGTGTGTGTGTGTGTGTGTGTTTGTAGGGTGAGTCGCACACACACACCCCACCACACACATGCACCCCACACACCCCCTTGCACTGCTGTACATGCAGACCTCACGCCCATGCCCCCTCACACACCCAGCCACCCTACCTGCATACACATCCTTCCACAAACCCCATACCCATCTACACCCCACATATCCACACACTTGCCCACTTGCTCCTTTACCCCACACCCACACTCCCCACACCTGTCCACTCCCCATAGGCACACCCACACCTCCTCCACACCCCATATACCCCCAGCCCCCACAAACCTATACCCACCCACCCATACCTATACAAAAGTAAGACTTAATTTTAACCTATTATATACAGTCACCTCTATGTACACTACACAAACACATGTAAACCAGGACAAAAATATTTTTTGAAATCAAATTAATAAATGTTGTAGGTATTCACTTTTTAGAATATAATTTGGTATTTTTCTGGCTTCAAGATGGCAAAACCCCTTGCTGAAAGGAGTACGTCTGGGGGCAAGGGGAGGGGCTTCTGGTGGCAAAGGTCAGGGGTTAGGGGCGGGACTTCCAGTCACAAGATGGCAACCAGGGGCTGCCTGGTTGTCAAGGGGCGGGGGCGGGGCGGGGCTATCCATGTGGCCCTCAACAGCATGCCAAACCTGGGTAAGAAGCCCTCCACCTGAAATAATCGCCCACCCCTGCTGTAATTTATAAAATCAGAGAGGCTATTGTCCAACATACCAACCTTCTAAAACAAGAAAGATTAACAGAGTATCCTTAAAACTATAGAACATTTAACAGAAATAGTATATAATAGTATATAAGGTGGACTTAACCTTCCAATTGCTTCCTAACATCTAGTTTAGGGGCAGTACTGAGAATGAGGCGATATGAGTTCAACTCTCCTTCAGCCACTAATCTGAGTATTGTTCGGTAAATTACTTGGATTCTGTTTTTTCATTTTCCTTGGCTGCTAACTGGGGATTGCAGTACTTTAGTGCAGTACTTCAGAAGTTGACATCCTTGCTCTGATAGAAAGTTTATTACATAACTATAACAAAAATACTAGCCACATATACCTTTTAAAGTACCTCATCAAGATGTTGTGTGGTTTGTGTTCCATTTAGTTCACATCCTGTCTATCTCTGCCTTTTACAATAGAAAATCCAAATTCCTGCAATCAAAGAGTTAATATTACCAGTCTTTTATTTACTGAAAGTCAAAGCTGCTGCTTTGTTTTGCATTAATCGGATGCTCTACATGCAGAAATTGTCAACAATTCCACTGTAAAGACTAGCTGAATCATTGCTTTTCAGCAAGAACCTACCTAATGCGGAAATGAAAGAAATCTACGTACTTAGCACATCCATAATGCTGCAGAGAGCTGGGTCTTTCAATATCAATTGACATAAAAAAGAAATGCTGTAACCCCTTTCATATTTTGAATATAAGCAATTTCCATTTGTGTTCTCCTGTATATGGTTTCAAAAACAGTTATCTCTATGAAGAATATTTCTATTACAACAGCCACACATGAGAAAAATGCATTTGTGGATCAGTGTAATCTCTTCATTGGTTTATGGTCCCAAAGTCCTTCAGGGAATATCACAAATCCCAAGGCTGTCCCTGAGTGCTAGATTTTGCAATTGCATCTCTGAACTAGCTTAAAGACAAGTAAAATCATATGGAGTCAGACAGCTCCCTATTGACTATGCATCTGTAAAGGCTTGAGGCACTAGTTATTCCAGCAAGGGTGTGCAATAAATTAAGCTCAAGGAATTTGCTTCAGAAAAGTGTCTGTTCAGGAAAATTGAACCAAGAAAATATAGGTGCTGTACTAAATTCTTTGCTTCTTGAGGATTTGCTTTTGCAGACCATCCCAAAAGATGGCAAATATTGGTGGGTCAGCAGTTAGGCAAAAGAATGGTCAGCCCTCAAAACTCCACATTTTTCCTTTTAGGACTATATTTGCAGATCTGAGAGTAAAGCTGTATCCTGGAGGGCCTTAACAATCTTTTTATTGCAGATCTATTGAGATTCCTGGAAGCTGCAGTGGGGAACATTGAATCATAAAGTACTGTACAACGTTATGTTGCACTCATCATTTTGGTAAGTGATATGCAGCCTATGTTAAAGTGTGACATTAGGTCTGGTATTTGGTAGGAAACAAGATGGTAACCACCCAAATTCCTGACTAACATAGCTTATTTGAATCTCAAATACAGGTACTCCTCACTTAACAACCGAGTTCCGTTCCTACGACTCGGTTGTTAAGCGAATTGGTCGATAAGCGAGGAGCCGCGCCTTACCGACCGCAGTCGGCCCCCAGGGAAACAGCCGGGGATGGGAAGGCGCTGGCCATGGCAGTGAGTCCTGGCCGCTGCCCTCCGTGTGGATGCTTCTCCCCCCTCGTGGGTTCACGGAGCCAGCTGGAGGGTGCCGGGCTCAGCTCCACGTCCCCCTCAGCTTGACGCTGAGATGCCGCGCTGCCGCGCTGCCGCGCTGCTGAGACACTGCGCTGCCGTGCTGCCGACCAGCTCTATGACTCTACAGAGAGCTGGTCGTAAGTCCGCACGGACGTTAAACAGGTAGGTCGTTAAGTGAGGAGTACCTGTAAAGCGACCAAAATGCTGGCTTGCATCCATAGATGCTTCTCAAGCAAATCCCGGGACGTCATTCTCCCCTTGTACTCGGCCTTAGTGAGGCCGCAGCTGGAGTACTGCATCCAGTTTTGGGCTCCACAATTCAAAAAGGATGTGGAGAAGCTTGAGAGAGTCCAGAGAAGAGCCACGCGCATGATCAGAGGTCAGGGAAGCAGACCCTATGATGACAGGCTGAGAGCCCTGGGGCTCTTTAGCCTAGAAAAGCGCAGGCTCAGGGGTGATCTGATGGCCACCTACAAGTTTATCAGGGGTGACCACCAGCATCTGGGGGAACGTTTGTTCACCAGAGCGCCCCAAGGGATGACGAGGTCAAATGGTCACAAACTACTACAAGACCGTTTCAGGCTGGACATAAGGAAGAATTTCTTTACTGTCCGAGCCCCCAAGGTCTGGAACAGCCTGCCACTGGAGGTGGTTCAAGCACCTTCATTGAACACCTTCAAGACGAAACTGGATGCTTATCTTGCTGGGATCCTATGACCGAGGCTGACTTCCTGCCCTTTGGGCAGGGGGCTGGACTCAATGATCTTCTGAGGTCCCTTCCAGCCCTAATGTCTATGAAATCTATGTCTATGAAATCTATGAAATCATACTGGACTGCATCAGTAGGAGCACTGCCAGCAGATAGAGGGATGTGATCCCTTTAATCTCTCTGAATCAATTCGGAGAGATTCAGAAGGATTTGATGATTTGGACATAGACACAGCTTTAAATGTTTCTTTGAGGTACCTCAAGGTACCAGGCAGCTCATGAATGCTGAGATGCTGGGGCAGATAAAGTGTCCTATGGAAGTGGGGGGTGGGTCCCCAGCATGTTCAGCGGTGGACCCAGAAGTGGACCAGAAGCGCTTCCGGTCCACTTCCAGGTCTGCTGGGGAGCGTGCAGGGGACCCCCTCCACTCCTCCAGCTTGGTGACTGGTGCCTCCTGGGTCTGGGGGGGTCACTCAGGGTCCCCCTGCTGCCGATCACTGAGCAGGGGGAGCACATGGGGAGTGCCAGAAGTGGACTGGAAATACTTCCGGTCCATTTCCAGGTTCACTGCTGAGCACATGGTGGGGCCCCCCATGCTCCTGTGGGATGCTTCATTCACCCCACCATTGCAGTGTTCACGGGCCACCCCTGGTACCTCGCAGTATATAGGAAAAACATTTAAAGCTATGTCTATGGCCAGATCACTGATTCTCTGAATCAGCATCAAATATGCAGATTCGGATTCAACCAAATCGAATCGGGACAGTGATCTGAATCAACTAATCAAATCACTATCTCTGATTTGGGCTGAATCCAAATTGAATATGGCCCATTTCACACACCCCTATTGTCTACATTCTTTCTGTAATAGGGGGGCCAAAACTGGCCACAGTACTCCAGATGTGGCTTCACCAGTGGCGAATAGAGAAGAATCACATCTCTCTAACTGCTGGCAGTGCTCCTACTGATGCATTCCAGTATGCTGTTAGCCTTCTTCACAACAAGGGCATACTGTTGGCTCATATTCAGCTGATTGTCCACTGTAACCCCCAGGTCCTTTTCTGCAGAGCTGCTGCCTAGCCAGTCAGTCCCTAGCCTGCAGCTGGATTGTTCCATCCTAAGTGCAGGACTTTGCACTTATCCTTACTGAATTTCATGAGATTTCTTGTGGTCTAGTCCTCCAATTTGTTGAGGCCTCTGTGAATCCTAGCTCTGCTCTCTAGTGTATCTACTACTCCCCCCAGCTTGGTGTCATCTGCAAACTTGCTGAAGGTGTCCTCCATCCCACCTTCCAGATCACTGATAAAAATATAGAACAGAGCTGGCCCTAGGACCGACCCTTTGGGCATGCCACTTCATGCTGGAAGCCAACTAGACATCAAGCCATTGATTTCAACAGTCTATCCAGTTCTTTTGTGATATCTTTTACTGGACCAACTTTACAGTTGAGAGAGAAGTCAGAAAAGCTTTTGGGGACACACTACCCAACATGTGTATGGGAACCAATGCTCTAGGATTAAATTGGGTACAGGTCACTAAGAGGTCAGCACTCTCCATGACCTGTGCATAAGTCTGCATTGGGGTTACCCTGGGATCCTTCATGGAAGAGGAAGCTGGGGGAAACTCCATATCAGAGCTACTCCTAGGATAGCATTGCAGTCTGTCATGAAGCCTCAAAGACAAAAGTAGCTTGACATAAAATTTCCTATAGTGGGTTCAAGTTAAGACCTGTTATCAACTTCTTTCTAAAGAGAGCTGAAATCCTTGGAGTAATTGTGGGTACAGTTATTAATAATGGGTTGGGTCAAGTTGAGGCTTATATCCACCAGTAGGCCTGTGCAAATGGGGAAGTATTTGATTCAGATTCAGCTGATTCAGAGGACAGTGATTCAATTTGGAGATTTGGATCACTATCCTGAATTGATTCGGCCAAATCAGCTTTGGAAGATTTGGTGCTTATTCAGAGAGATTCAGTGATTTGGATCAGCCGGGGAGAGGCAGCCACAGCCGGGTGGCTGCAGGTTCTCCCACCATTC
>NW_005842515.1:948798-949313 GCF_000455745.1 Alligator sinensis | reverse complement strand
GGAAAAAAAAGAGAAACCCCCAAGGCTCCCCTCCCCAGCCCCAGCCTAGTCCTGACACTTAAAAAAAAAAAAAAAAGCCCTGTGCTCACCGGCTGCAGCAGCAGCAGTGAATTGGGCCTCTGGGCACTCATGGCAGAGCCCCCCCATGCAGTGTGGGGCAGTGGGGATCACCCCCCGCCTGGCACCCATGTAGCAGCTGCCCCATGGCACAGGTGCAGCACCGTTTGGCAGGGTGCCGCGTGCTGTCTGGGAGCTGGGGCCATGGGGGCTGAGTACTGCCAGGCTCCAACTGCCACATAGAGCCACCACAGCTCCCAGACGGTGCACGCTGCCCTGCCAAGCCATTCTGCACCTGCCATGGGGCAGCTGCCACGCGGGAGCCAGGTGAGGGGGGAAAACCCTGCTGTCCCCCACTGCCCCACACTGCATGGGAGGCTCTGCCATGAGTGCCCAGAGGCCCCAATTGCCACTGTTGCACTGGTGAGTACGTGGGGGTTTGTTTGGTTTTTTTTAAG
>NW_005842515.1:931794-948763 GCF_000455745.1 Alligator sinensis | reverse complement strand
GGGCTTCCCCTGGGGCTCCTCCGGCTGTGCCTACCTCTGCCCCAGTGCAGGGAGCTGCAGGGCTCTGCCCTGCTGCCGCTTGCCCAACTGGCGAGGAGGGGGAGGGGGTCATGGCACAATGCAGATGCAGCTTGCTCCTGGGAGTAGTGGGGCATAGCCCCCGCTCCCAGCACTGCTGTGTCCACATCAGCACTGGGGGTGGGTGCTCTGCCCTTCCACCATTTGCCAGACAGCATGGGAAGGTGTGAGATGTGGGCATGGCAGCACTGAGAGCAGGGGCTATACCCTGCTGTGTCTTGCCCCCTTCTGCCTGGAGTGAGCTGTGCCCTGATCCCACCCCCTCCACCCCGGCTGTGCAAGTGGCAGCAGGGCATAACCCCACTCCCAGCACTGCCAGGCCAACATTCTGCATTCCTCCCATCCCCCTCCCCAAGTAACGCACACACCCCCCATGAGTGACTGGTGCCTCCAGAATCTGGGGGGACACCCGCAGAAGCCGCTGATGGCAGAGGCCCTGTCAGGGGGGGCACCAGCCCTACTGACAGCATCAGTGTTGGCCATCAGGGGAGGCACTGGCCACTTCAGGAGGGGCACATGCACCCCCATGCACCCCGTACCAGTGTCAGCCATCGGGGGGGCATGTGCACCCCCATGCACCCCATACCAGTGGCCTATGTGCCCACCACCCCGGCTGGAAAGCTTGTCCCAGCCTCAGCCCCAATACCTTCCTCCCCCACCTCCCTTCCCTCCCTACTCCCCCAATCCCAACAGACTTACCAGTTGGAGGCAGCTGTCAGCTGCCTGTTTAGTTTATGGCCGAATCTCCAAATTGGCTAAATCTTTTGTGAATCTTTTTCTGAATCATTTCAGATGATTTGAATTGTTTCAGAGTTTTTACTTGGTCTCCCAATTTGATTTGGATTTGGAGATTCAGTCCCCAAATCAGGCCGAATCACCTCTGAATTGAATCATCTACCAAAGCTTCACACAGCCCTATCCACCAGATCCTAAAAGAGCTGAAATATTTTAACTCACTCAAGATCTAAAATATCTGGGTTATATCAGTAGCTGGAAGGGGAACAGCAGCAGTAGGAGTGGTGCAGAAAAGCAACCTCCAGTAGTGAGTGGCGATGAGAACACAGAGTAGTGACCTCTGGTGTAGAGTGGTGGTGCACTGAACAGAACCCCACCCCCTGCTCCCTAAGGTGTGAATGACAATGGCACAGAGCAGTGCCCTCATGCTGGTGACCTGTAGGCTGGTGACCTACAGTGTACTGGAGAAATTTCTTCTAGGGCTGTCAATTAATGTGTGCAATTAACGCGTTAATCATTCATGTTTTTTAATACATTAATTGCGCACGTAGTTTTGAAGCCCACACCCAGGCTAAACTCCACCACCATCACCATCATGTCTGGGCTGTCTGGAGGGACAGCGGTGGCAGTACAGAGGACCGCAGGGCAGCCAGGCACAGGCTCTGGGTGGCTGCAGTGTGGGGGAGGAGTGCACACAGACACAGACATACAGCTTCAGCCTGCAGGTGGCCAGGAACACAGCCCAGTGGCATGTGAAGCAGCACCCAGCAGGTAAGTCTGGGAAGGGGAAGGGGAAGGGGAAGGGGAAGGGGAAGGGGCAGGGTGGGCAGATCGAAGTCCCCATGATGTTAGATGGAGTGGAGCAAAGGCAGGGGCAAGGGCTGGGGTGAATGGGGCCCCAGGGCCGGGGCAGGTCATGGGATAGAGCGATAGCTCATCCAGGAGTGTGGTGGAAGGGTGCTCCTGATGCTGGGCGCACCCCCTGGGAAGGCATGGGGGGCATGCGCCACCCAGATTTGTACGTGGGGTGGAGGTGGGCTATCCTCTGCAGGATGGGGCTCTATTTTTCTTCACATAATTTTGAGTTTTTAGTTATGCGATTAAAATCACAATTAATTGCAACTCATTTTTTTAATCATGCAACTAATTGCAATTGATATTTTTAATAATCTGACAGGTCTAGTTTGTTTACATTAGAGCACCCAGGTAGCATTTATTTTCCCAGGTTTCTGGATAGGGGTTTGAGCCAAGCTAAAAAAAATTGTATAAAACCCTTATATTCAAGCCCTACCCTTGTTACTGCTATTCAGTGCCCAAGTTTGTGCCCAAAAGCTTGTATAAATTCTCTCCCAACTATATAAAGTTGAGCTAATAAAATATATCACCAAGGCTAAGTACAGACAGTCAAAAAGCCAGTGGCTGAATAAATTCAATCTTCACAGGTTAGTCTACTCTGCATATATTGAATCAATAAGCAAGTGAGCAGACATTCACTTTTGATACTGAAAATGCAGCCACATGCCTGAAGTGGCCCAAGCCAGAACCCGAGGATACTAGAGCACACCTTCCCACTTGGCTGGAGCAGACAGCTTGGGCCAAGGCTAGTCCACCCACCTACAAGTTGGGGTTTGCACGGAAGGTGCAAAGCATCCTGAGATGCTGAGGGACTGTGAGTTGACTTGAATTTGGAGGGGATCTGGGACAGAAGTTCAACAAACTGATTTAACCCAAATCAGTTAAATCTGATACTGGTTTATCATCAAGGTTTATCTTAAACTGGTTTCAGCCATTTTGAAAGTAGTTGATGTGCACTGAACTTCTTCTGTGTTACAGATTTCAACCAGTTTCCAATTCCTTACACCAGTTTGTATAATTCCTTCCCTAGCCAAAATGACCCTCCCCTAAAGGAAAAAAAAATCTCATTAAAGAAGGTCACCTGTGTTTCTAGATCAGCCTTTCTTTTTATTCTGGAAAGTTGCCTGATATGCTTGAGGAGGAGACAAATAAGACAGAGGAAAGGAGTTTGTTGGAAGTAAGAAAAAATAATCAGAAGATGCTATGAGCTAAGGAGTGAAAAGAGCAATTGTCTTCCAAATGTTCAGTGTCACAATGACCACATGCTGCACTCCTTAGCATTATGGGAATCTAACATAATAGCCACACACTACCACTGACATTAAAAATGGCTACACTGCTTAAGACACTTGGGTTCTTTTAAAGTTCTTTGGGTTCTTTTGTACTCAAGAGGAGAACACATCATGGTGCCCAATGTCTTAGAAATTTCTCTCTTGCTCTCTCTGCATGTAAGATAAAGGGTTTGAATTAAAATAGACACAAAATAGAACTGTCCTAGCCAACAATGACATAAATACATGTACATCTGCCCTTTTCCTCCTCTTCCCCTTAGTTCACAACATCTAATGCTGGGACAATTGTTACCCCTCAAAAAACCCAGATTCCTTATTTAAATGTGAAACAAATCATATGAAGCCCTGGTTTCATTTAGGATGTCTGCAAAACAATCGGTCTAACTTGCTGGCAGTTAAACAGAGAAGATTGCCTTCTTTTTTAATTATTCACTTGCCCTTGGCTTCCCCTAAAACTATACTATTTCTTATCACAAGGCTTATTATTTAAGATTCAGTTAAACTCTCTTCCTGAGAAGACTATTGAGAATATGCTAGTATTTTAATATCCATTACAACAGCCGTGTGATAGCATAACAGGAGGGACACTTTATTGTGGTAATGTTCATCTAGTGTATTGTGTTGTAGTGATTAATTTTATAAGATGTTTCAATTTTAATGTCTCAGTTACATGTTTTTCTTATTGTTTTCTATCTGTTGTCTGGAAAGTACTTAGTGTTACGTGTCTGCCTTATGGATAAAATAGTAAAATCCAAAGGCCTGTCAAAAACTTAGATAAAAAAATAGGATTGAACTGTTGCCTTCCTGAAAGAGATGATTTCTACACACTCTTTAACTAACATCCTTTAAAGAAAAAACTTTTTTAAGCACACAGGAAATATCTAAAAAAAATAGGGGAGAATGTGCTTATTATAATTCCTAAAATGGGACCTCACTAAAACATAGGAAGAAGAAGCCCTCTTCCTTTGAAGTCCTTAGACAATAATGAACCATAATACTGAATTTTCCAACAGTGGATCAAAGTCAGAGAGCTGTCTGAAATAGTCTATACTTCTTCCAGCCCTTTAGCACACAAGGCCCCTTCTTCACGTGTGCGTAAAGAAGGTGCAATTGTGGGATCACACATTAGATTCAATCATGTTTTATTGGCAGTATAGGAGGAGCCTGATCCTGGGCTCCCCCTGCATTGGAAAGAAGTCTCCTACATCTGACAGCCCCCTTTGCTGAGGGGGCTCCCAGCCATGAGGGTTATGTGCACCCAGTACTGAGAGTCCTGCACCTGATGGGGTTCTCAGTCCTAGCTCCCACCAAGGGCAACCAGGGCCGAAAACCCCATCAGGTGTGGTACTCTCAATCCTGGCTATATGTGTTGGTCCAGAGGTTTCGTGTACCCCTGAGCATTGGTGATCACAACTGCCATGATCCCCCAACCCAGAGGTTTCATGTGCATCCCTTTGGTTGGGTTTCCTGTCAGCTGATGTGGCTCCTAGCCACAGGGGAGACCCTGTTATACTTGCAAATTAAAGATTAATACCAACCAGCTATAAAATTAGTACACATTTTTTAGGTCTAACTTTATAGCTAGTTGGAGCTTTTAATTGTGCAATAAGTATTTTGCACTTATAGCTGGTCTCAGGGTAATTGTTCAATTAAACAGTTAATTGAGCAATACTTGTAATGTTCAGAGGGGGCCCAAGCATCACCAATCTTAACTTCTCTAGACTCAGTTGGATTCTCTTGGATTTATACATACCAATCAAATTGCGACGTTTACCCACTCACCCTGAATTTTCCCTCACAACTCGAAGGGAGCCTAGGTATAGCTCAGAGTAGAATACAGTACAAAAAAGCCACTAACAAGAAAATGCCAGATTCTAGCATACACAAAAGGCCACTGACACACCTAGTTGGTGGAATAGATTCTGGCCCAAAGTGTGCATCACTGAATCTAACTTGCAAACCAAGAAGGCTAGAAAAGAAGCCTGCTAAATTCAAAATGATTAGAGCAAATATATACACAGGTAAGTGAGGGACCATGAAGGCTTATTAGCTCATTAAGAATAAACTAATAATAAACACCAAGCTGTCTTGTCCAAACAGTGATTGGTGCTGTTCAGAACAGAGCCCTGTCCCAATTCAAAAACAATTTGAATTACTATGTTCAGTGATCAGAGTATTGGAACATCCTAATCTGTCCCTCACTACTAGGATGATGTCTGCCAGGGGAGGATTATTGGGGAGTTTTAAGATGGCTGAAGAGCTCAATCCATGCTCTGCAAGTTTTTCCCAGATATGACAGGTGGTGCCTTGGGGGGGGAGGGAGGGGGGACACACCTGTTGGCCAGGAGCCAGGATGTTGTGCACTTTGCTACCTCCTCTAGCGTTTCTTAGGTTCCTGAGCAAAATGATTCTCTTCAAAGTGGAGAGGGGTGCTAATGCCAGGATACTCATACTCAGGATCATGGGCCAGCTGTGGTCCATGGAGGCCTTGGAATCTGACCCATAGGGCTCCCCAATGTGTCAGTGCTGCCTCCTCTCCCCACTGCCAAAATCCCACCTCCCATGGGATGGGTTGAAGCCAGGCCACAAACCTCCCCCAACACAGCCAGATCAGGGCTGGGCCATGCCCCTTCCTCCATGCAGCTGGGCTGGGGCCAGGCCATGCCCCCTCTCCCTGTGTAGCTGGTTTGGAGCTGGCCCATGCCTCCCTCCCCGCCATCCCTCCACTAGCCAGGTTGGGGCAGGCCACATCTTCTTCTTTCCATGGGTCAAGTCATTCCCCCTCCTCCTGAGGGTTGCATTGGGGTCGTATCATGTCCCCCCCAAAGGGGCAGATTGAGACCAGGCCACATTCCCTTTCTTCCATAGGGCCAGGCCATACTCCCTCCCCCTGAGGGGTTGAATCAGAGTCGGGTCATGCTCCTTCCCCCCCCCCCCCCCCCGCCACAGGGCCAGGTTGTGGCTGGGCCAAGGCCCTTTTCCCCCACACAGCTGCATTGGGGTTACATGGCTAGATGGGGCCTTAGGCATCAGGTTGGATCCACCTTATGGAGGGATCAGGCACTGCCATCCAGCCTGCCAAACAAAAAGGTAGAGTACCATTGTCTTAGTGTATTCCATCAAGGGCCAGTAAATGTGGTTCTGGTGAGGTAGGCAGGGTAACATTTTGGTGGCTATATGAACCTCACTTAGATTTAATATGCCCTGGGCCAGGATGCTGGCTGTGCAGGGTGTTAATCTGTACCTACAGCAGGATCATTCAAGTTGGGGTCAAAGTCTTTATCAGGGCTATGTTATTTATTTATTTATATTTGTGCAGTAGTGATATGAGATAATGCTATACCATTATAGATTCCACAGGAAATCATTTTAGAGAGGTTTATGGCTGAGAAAACATTTGAAAAAGTGTAATATTCCCCTCCTAAAACAAAGCGAACACCTGTTAGCTTTGCAACATCCAGTAATAAATTGGGCGCATATAATAAATTACAGTTAATGTTTAATTTAAAACTTTAGACCACTAACTTTTTCTAAGCCACATAAGAAATATCTAAAGCACTATATTGTTAGGTAGCTGAATGCATTCTGTTTAGTTTGTCAAGGGCTGTCTATGATAAAACAGTTTCACTACCTGCACCTGTAATGTAACACTAACTAACAAGACTTCTTCTAAATTTGACCTTATGCAGTATTTTATGTGATTAGACAAGTAAGGCTTCTTCCTTTTAAACTGTGGCTTTAACAAGCACTGCATAAAATCACTTAATCCCTTATGAAGGAAAAATATGTGTGTTCTTCAATGTTCTTTGTAGGCTGAAAATCCTGCACTGTGTTCATGATTCTTGAACACATTCTTCCAAAATCTTACTGGCAGAGATCTTGGTACTCTTGTTCTTTGTTATTTTACCAGCTGCCATATTTCACTCTCCTCAACTTTAATCCATCCACAAGAGAAACTAAAAGAGACTACGGATTAAATCATTACCCAGTTTGGTTTAATCATGTGATTAACAGAAGTAGCATAACTAAACAGTCATACAGACCCTTTGCTATATAGTTGGGAAATTATCTGAGCCTGCTGGTTAAAGGATACATTAAAGTTACATATGGATCTAATTAGAATTAAATTATTAGCTAATATTCCTGGACATTGCAAAACTATGGCAACTTCACTGCAATTGTTCTTGGTGTGTGAGTTAATGTGATGTGTAGCTGTGGATGTGTTTAGGTTTTCTGTGCTTTGTACCAGTGCCCATCACTAAAGAATCTGGGCCAAAAAAAAGTTTTGCAGGAATGAAAGGCTTTATCACAAGGTGGCTTTGAAAAATGTATTAATTTCATATATATGAAATGTGCTCTATGCATACCAGCTAGAGGTAATTCTGCCTCTGTAAAATCAGTTCAATTTATTTTCAATGCCACTACTACTTTTTAGATGTCTTAAGTTAAATTTGTTCAATCAACTGGATTCTTTAGATCATGGTTTCCTCACTGCCTAACTCCACCGCTCCTTTACTTCATTGAGGAAATACATGTGTAAAGTGATAGGTGGGATGTTTAGAATCCATTTGATACAGTAATGTTTCTCCTATTTCAAATCTCCTCTGCTTCCATTTGGTGGATATAAGGTAATGGCAGGGGATACTGGTTTTTATTCCTTTTGGAAAAAGTGTATAGATTTTAATTACCTTTCCTCCATCCCTGGATATAAAACCAATGGGCCAACCCTCAGAGGAGTTATACCAGGGGTGAGTTTGGCCCAATGTAAAAAGATTAGCAGATTTCTTTTTTAACTGCATAACCTCATCTCATTCCAATCAAAAATTTTCAATCGATCTTCCCATAACATTTTCATTGACAAGCAATTGGGCTTTTTAATAATTTATCTGTGCTACTACAGAGACAAGGGGAAAAAAGGGCTGGAAGTTTTAAAACATGAAGGAGAAAAGTTAATTTAAAATGATGTTTAGTAAAAAGTCCCCTTTGAGATCCTGTTGTGTAATTGAACAGATTAAGAGAACTGACAGTAACTTCACGGTGTGTCTAAGTGGAGGTCTCTACGGGTCAACTCTCGGCTCTTGTGCCGACACGTTAAACAAGTTTGTCAATTTTCCATCAGATTGATTTTTCTCACAGGTCTGGAAGCCTCGTCTCATTTCATCTTATTTCCACAGGGGTTCTTAACATTGCAAACTGCCATTTACTTTTGTCTCAAAGTGTGAGGAATGATTTTTATCTCGGAGTGGCAATCAAGGCAGGAGGCTCCAGAATTGCAACTCTCTGTTTACCATGTAGCACATCATGCTCACAATGTGGTGTTTTCTTTTTATTCTCCCCTTCCACTCCCCCTTCACAAGCAGAGTTTTAGAAAAAATTTGTAATAATTATGAGCACCGTTGACTTAGGGCAATTGTCTGTATCTAATCTCTGAAGTGTTATTTTTACGAAGTAAGAAATAGGCAGGAGCCCTGTTTTCCTTTGCAATTTCCAGCATAATGAAGGGTCAACCTGAGAAAATATGCTGCCCCCTAAAAGGTCACAAGGAAGCATATTAACATTTCAGTGTCTGTTCTCCCTTCCTGTTAACATCAGGGGAAATTATATGTATGGAATAAAGGGAGAATATGCACCTCTAAATGTCCAAATGCAAGTACAGATTATAATGTTGCAAAGCTAGAATAACTCCATTTATGGAAGCAGAAAGCTTTTGGATCTACACAAGAATTAAATTTGTGAGCCTAAGACCTTATGTTATTCTCATGGTTGGATATTATTCCCCTTATTTCATTGGAACTTTTCTTATCTTACACCAGTCCAAGAGCCCAAACCCACTCTCATTACAGCCAGTGGAAAGACTGATGTTTACTTCAGTGAGAGTTGGATCAAATCCTAACAAAGGATCTGATTCTGTTGCCCTGCAGGTTTGGTACGCATTAATGCCTGTATAGAGTGACTGTAAAACACCAGATCAGAATGGTAACATCTTCCATGCACTTTTCATTGGTAGAAATGTCTGTGCAAAGTGAAGGGCAACATGCATAATCCTATTTTACTTTAAAGTCAGCTATATTACTCTGTCTGTGCAAAGGGGTCTGATGTCCTCTTGAGAGTCCCTTCACATTGCGTAAGTAGTTAGAGTAAAATGAGAAGCAGGACTAGAGTTTCTAGTTCTGGAATTATATCTTTGAATCTAGTATAATAAATAACGTGGAAGGTTACCAAGTAGTTCAATTAGAGTCAATTCATCAGAGTTTTGTAGGATTTTCCATGCTTTAAAAACTACTTCACTCCAAGGGAAGTTTTTGCAATCAAAATTCAGTTTTAGTTGCAGTTCATACTGGCATTGCCACAATTGAGGATATTTCTGTTAAAAGGCAAGGACATTTTGAAATGGGTTTAATGGACGCTAGCAAAGTTGTAGAAACTGATCTAAGGATATGCTGAGTCGCCATAAATTGTAAACTTTCCACAAATTGTGAGCTATATCTTCTACCTTTCATAAGAGCCATCTGTTTTTTGTTAAAACTCATGCTAGAGCCTGGAAAAGAAAACAAAGCCTCTGAACTCCATCAGAGGTAACATGAACTGGATTTAGTTTCATAAAATCTGGAGAGATTCCCCCTTGTTCTCCTCTCATGTACTTTATTTACACCTGAGTGGACATGAAAAATCCCAGGGCATTTTTCTTGATTGTATTTATAGTCTGTGACCCACACAGTACCAGGTTGTGATATAATAAGTTAAAATAGATCTGCAATTAGTGGGTTATTGTTATATTCTTTGAGCTTATGCTGGGAGTATGTGCTGAGGCTACAAATAACAGAAGGTGAGAGGCATATTTAATAGATCCTTTTTTTCATAAAGGGACCATTTTGCTTTATTAGATGCACCAAACTAAAGCCACTGGAACCTGAAAGAACTGGAAAGAGAAAAAAAGCCAGTGCTGTATTTGGGCGATTCAACAAATAATAATAGGCAAATTCTTGTGCCCAAAGTCCCATTGGGCGAAATGTTGGTGCTTTGTATTTTGATTCAGAGTCTTAACATCACCTTGGCATATTTGGCTGGCTTTGAAAGTCATAGTTAAGCTGCCTGTGTGAGTATGGAATTGCAAACTACTTTAATAAAGAGTAATATAAATTTTAGTTATAGAGCTAGATACTATTCCACCTACTAGACCTCTAAGTGAACTTAGCCACCTAAGTGCACTTGTAGGCTATCCTGCTTATGTCCCTGAAAATCCATGAATATATCCCCTATTGTAACATACTGCTGTTTTACCACAAAGATTGAGTTGCAAAAAGAACAAGAAGGAAGAAGATGCACCTTATGCATTAATGGTTTTTCAGGGACTCAAGCAGGACGGAATAGATTTGTACTTCATCATCACCCAAGTCTATTTATGTGCCTAATAGGTGGAGTAGAATCTGTTTCATAGTTTTTGATAATGGATTTGATGGGTTCTGTTGGTTCTCTGTGCTGTTAATTTATTGTACATAAGGCCACAACTTTATCACAGAGGTTACAGAGGTCCCATAAAATTTGGATTTGAAGGAATTCTATGACTCTTATGATGTACTCTGCCTCCCAGTAAGTGAGAATAATGCATAAGATCAGAGAAGATGTATTCAGGTCAGGAAAAGCGTGGGGCATTAGCCCTCCAAACTGCAACTCCATGAAGCAATTTTCCCCATCTGGAAACAGTCTGCAAGGTTACTATGTGCCTATTGTCGACATGGTTAGTAACCTTTCCATGAATACAGTGCTTTCCCCCCCCCTACCTTTGCCATGAAATTTGCTAAGAATCACTATGCCAAAATTATAGCCTGAATCACAGCTAATACATTTTTAGTGAGATTTAAAATGCAGGTTATTACTATAAGAGCTGAGGTAAATGCTATCTATCACATATTGTGAACATATATAAGTCAGAGTATAACATAACTTTGCCTGAGACAGTAAAAAGAAAGGAGCCATACTGCCCCAAGAGATATGTCTGTGTCGTGGCATGGTAGTCTGCTACCCTTTGTTATGGTACATGAGCTGATCTGGGGGATGCAGTAGTGTGGTTGCACACTGTCCATAGTGTAGGTCATGTGCTAGTGGATCTTAGTTTCATAGTTTCTAGGGTCGGAAGGGACCTGGGCAGATCATCTAGTCCGACCCCCTGCCATGGCAGGAAAGAGTACTGGGGTCAAACGACCCCAGCAAGATGGTCATCTAACCTCCTCTTAAAAACCCCCCAGGGTGGGAGCCTGCACCACCTCACTTGGAAGGCGGTTCCAGACACTAACCACCCTGACCGTGAAGTAGTGCCTCCTGATGTCCAACTTAAACCTTCCCTCCGCCAGCTTGTGACCGTTATTCCTGGTCACTCCTGGCGGCGCTCGGGGGAACAGGGACTCCCCCAGTGCCTGTTGATCCCCCCTGACTAGTTTATAGCAGGCCACAAGATCCCCCCATAGCCTTCTCTTCTGGAGGCTGAACAGGTTCAGGTCCCGTAACCTTTCCTCATAGGACCTGCCCTGCTGTCCCTTGATCATGCGAGTGGCCCTCCTCTGGACCCTCTCGATGCTGTCCACATCCCTCTTAAAGTGCGGCTCCCAGAACTGGACGCAGTACTCCAGCTGCGGCCTGACCAGTGCCGCATAGAGGGGGAGGATCACCTCCTTGGTCCTGCTTGAAATGCATCTGTGGATGCACGACAAGGTACAGTTGGCCTTCCTAGCCGCCTCCCCACACTGCCGAGCCTTGTTCATCTTGGAGTCAATAATGACTCCAAGATCCTTTTCCACCTCCGTGCTGACAAGAAGGGAGTTCCCCAGCCTGTAGGTATGGTGCCGGTTGTTCCTCCCCAGGTGCATCACCTTGCACTTGTCTGTGTTGAACCCCATCCTGTTCTTCTCCGCCCATCCTTGTAGCCTGTCAAGGTCCGACTGTAGCCTGTTGCTCCCTTCTAATGTGCCCACATCCCCCCACATCTTGGTGTCATCAGCAAATTTGAACAGGGTGCTTTGCACCCCCTCATCCAAATCACTGATGAAGATGTTGAACAGGGCGGGCCCGAGGACCGAGCCCTGCGGGACCCCACTGCCCACGTCCTTCCAGGGTCCCTTGTTCCTTTGGGTCCCCTGTAGGGTCTGAGACATGGCTGAAGCCATGCGCCGGCATGGGACACCCAGGGGAGCCAAGAAGGGAGCAGGTGAGGAAGTAGGGAACAGCCTACCACTAATTTCCAGTTGACTGGGAGCAGGAGAAGCCCTAGGACTGCTCCAGCACAACTCCAGCAGGGGCTGTGGGGAGTGGCTGTGCCGGGTACTGGGCTTGGCAACAGTGGCAGCAGCTGGGTCCCTGCTTCCTCCCCACCTTGCCATCTCCATTTTCTCCCAGTGGCCCAGGGACTCCAGCTGCAGGAGTAGTTATGCAGAATGCCAGACTGGGCTGGGGAAGGTGGTGTCAATGGGTAGTCCCCACTTCCAGTACTTGCTCCTGGTCAACAGGGAATACCTCGGAGGACTGGCCAAGAAGCAGAAGCACCTGGAAGGGGAGATCAACCTGCTGCTGTTCCTGGTCAAGCCCAACAGCTCATGCTGCCTCTCACAGAAGCCCCCAGTTGGAGCAGGGCAGCAGCAGCTCTGGGGCTCTGCCCCAGGTTTACTGGAGACAGCAGTGGCAGTGGGTGGGTTCCTTCTTCCTGCACTCTGATGCAAACCCTGGGCAAACCCTGTTGGAGAGGGTGAAGGGGGAACGGAAGGGAGAGGAGGTGCCTACATTGAAGGGCCCGGGGTGCCCAGGAAGGAATAGGGAATCTTACCTACTTTGAAGACACAAAATAGTTGCTGGCAACTGCTACCATGGTGCAGTCTGTCCATTGCAGGGGTGGGGGATAGATGGGCTGCAACCAACCCTCTAGCACCAACGGCATCTTCTGCACCTTGCTTTTTGAATTCCTAGATTCTCCCTGACATGGTGTGATACATCTCCTCTCCCACTTCTGGCCAGCTGTTCCAGCCAAGTGGCATCACTGGAAATGGTTTCTCTTTCCTCCATTGCCCCACTTCTTCCTCCTTTCCAAAGGTCAGTGCTCCTGTCAACGATAACTAGGAGCAGTGACTGTACTAGGCTCCTGTCAGGGCCTCAAGAAGTTATGGCTTCCTGTAGCTTTTCCCCACATCTCTTGTGGCCATACCCATACAGGGAAAAGCACAGCCTCATTAATATTTAGGCACTTTAAATGCATGTACTGTTCAACGCACAAAAAGTCTTATGAAAAAGCAGTGGCTGCAAAGTTAGCTTTATAGACACTTCTCATAGTTAAATATCTCAGACATCTAACATTTCCTCCCATAATTCCAACAATAATTACATCACAATATAGATTAATTTCTTGTCACATTTAATTTTAGTAGCAAGATGTTTTTTGAGATAGATGAGCATAAAAAATTGCCTACATTTGTAAACTCTTCCTTTTTTTGTACACATTCAAAGCACAAATATGTCTAGATTGTGGCTCTTTTCTTTCTTCTTTCTCTAACTTAATACAATTGTTACTTAGATATACATGTTTGGCAAAAGCTGTATGAGTGATTAGGCAGATATATCCTCTTCCCTGGTTAAAGCATTGGTGTGAAAGCCTTGGGATCTGGATATTTTCTTAATCGCCTGGCTGATCCTGAAGAAATTGTCTCACCTCTCTTGTGCTTTTGGTGCTCAGTCCATTAAATAAGCATCATTATATTTCCAAACTCTCAAAATGAATGTGTATAATTCTATTCAAGTGCAAAATATAATAATCATCTTATATTCACGTGTGTCGCTTAAAAGATGGCAGCTCTATGACACATGTTCTGCTGACATTCACTAGGGGATGTATTTTCAAAGAGCACTAGGTAGTCTTATCTGCCACAACTCTTGAAAATTTTCAGAAGTTTCAAGTCTGTCAGAAACAGGTAAAGCTGAAAATGATTTAAATGAAGGGATTGTGTAACAATGGCAGAAATAGAGTGACACTCCCTGAGGGCCTGATCCAGGGATTTATCTTTGGCTTTAAATGGCAGTTACCTAACACTGTAAATACCATTTTTGGCACTTCCTCTCAGTCTGTGAATCCATTCTGGGTGCAGTGTTGGTGCACATGAACCCACAAGTCCATCGAACATCCTCAAAGGGCTGCACTCCAGTTAGGCAGATACACAGTCCCAGTTACATGTGAGAGCTTGGTTAAGTCACCAAACAGTAGCTGGCCAAAAATCCATGACTAGTGCTAGCAGTGAAGAGAAGGACAAGGACCATCCCATGTTTTAGACTAGTGACCCAGTGATTAGGGCACTCATCCAGGGAGCAGGAGATCCAGAGGGAATTAGAACCTATACCACCTACTTCCTAGTAAAGTGTATGTAACCATCAGGCCAAAGACAGTTACAGTGTTATCTACTTGTATCTCCAGCCCTCTCCTGGAAGCTGACCAGGAGGAAAAGAAGAAGCTAGAAGCTTTGTAGCTCAGTGATATGGATGCAGTACAGCAAGGGGCAGGGCTCTGAGTTCTAGCCTGTCCCTTATTTCCAATGGGGTTGAGACCTCCCTGCCATTCTCCACCCACTTTATTCAATAAAAATTACATATAAAGTGCAGTGGGTCAGCTTCAAGAGGAAGGTTGGAGAAGAAGCTGAACAATGCCTAATCTGTGGCCTTGTGTTTAGGAAGCAGGACATGCAGGTTCAAACATGATCTGGGTGAGACCTGCATCTCCTCCCCCATTGTGGTTCTGGGAGGTAGATGTGCAGGCCACATCAGTTTCTTCAAAGGGTGAAATAGAATTGCAAACTGTGTGCAAGTGCCAAAAATAGTACTTACACAGCTGGGTACCTGCACTTGCGCCCAAAGGCATGGCTGGGCAGTTCTATGCGCTGGATAGTGGCAGCATTTGGGGCAGCCCCCGCTTCTGCGTCACAGCTGCAGCAGTGGCTCTTTATGCACCTCTGGAGCTGCTGCTGCAGTTACCACCCCCTCTGTTATGCTACTTTTTAGTCATGTGAAGTGAAGCAGGAATCTGTGACTTTTAGTTCTCAATTCAGGAACATGTCCATGTATAGTATACAGTACTTATTCATGAGCAAGAGCCCTTTGGTATAAAGATTTAAGCATGTAATTAATTTTCTGTACTTAATTCCTTTTCTAATTTGGGGCCTAAGCTTCTGTTTGACTCAAGTTGCAATGGAGTTCATCAAACTTCAACTCACCAGAAAAAAGACCCTTCTTTACAACTGAAGAAGAGGGGCAAAGCTGAGGATCTTCTTTCTGTTTTACCTTTCCCACTAAAGCATTCCAATTTCCATGAAAATTTAGGGTGCTAGGTGCCCTGGTCTGCCTTCCCCTTTTTTTTTTTTTTCCTTCTATGGAGGACTCTTGCCCTCCAAGGGTTAAAAGGCTCTACTGGACTAAATTTCATAAACCACTGAGAGATGTAGCAACGTTGTGATTACAGTCTACAACTGGGGATTATATTTGTTTCTTTGCTTAGTTTTTGCTATTTAAATATTTGCTTAAATATACATGAGAAGAATTGTTTTGTCTTGAAAATACATGTGGTAAAATATATTCTCCCATGAAGAGAGAGAGTTTTTACCCTTCATGCACCGAAAACACCAAAGCACGTGAGGATTCAATGGCTGGAGCCTGAAGGCAGTTCAGTTCAAACAGGAAATGAGGTACAGTACTTATTTTTAAGTCAGGATAATTAACCATTGGAACAGATTGCCAAGGGCTGTGATAAATTCTTCATCATTTGCAGCCTTGAAAAAAAAAACCTAGGAGTATTTTTAAGAGAGAAGCTTTTTATCAACTGCAAGTTATTAGGTTACATATGGGAATTGCTGGCCTGGTTAAACTGGAGGTCAGGCTAAAGATCAGATCCTAATCTACCTGTAAGGCACCTAAACAGGAATTCAGGCACCTAAATCACAAAGAGTAATCACTTTCCTGGGTTCAGGTTCTCTCCTGTTGAAACAAGCCCAACTGCAAAGCTAGTTCTGTTTTTTTAACCGTTGATTCTCTAATGCAAAATTTGGAGCAAGGACCAGCACTAGAACTCCCTCCCAAGAGAGTGCTCACCTCACTGGGCCAACTTCACACTCCCTCTTGGCTCCAGGAAGCTTGCACTCTTGTTGTCTGATGAGACAGCTTCATCTGGTTATGTGGAGCTAGCTTAGTTTGCTCCAGCTTCTCATTTTGCAGTGGGCCTAACCACAGACTCCACAAGCATGGATGTTTGGTTGCCTGGGGACAACTAGCAGTAGCACACCTTGTGCTGCTGCTAATTGTCCGCAGTTCACAAGATGCTGTGTATATCAGTACATACTTGAGATCACCTCCTCTATATTGGAACAAGGGTCTCCTTGACCAGGTCTGCAATCCTGCCTCCGAAGAAGGTAAAGCTTTCTCTTTCTATGCAAGGAACAGAGACTGAAATTACATCTTTCTGTGTATGCTTTGTCATAATTTTGTTTCCTGCTTACACACAACAGTGATAGGCACCTTGGAAATTCTACACCTAAAATAAGGTTAGATTAAGATAGATGTAGAAGGGGATAAAGGCCACAAACCAGGAACCAGAATGGGGTCTGAAGTATGGAGTAATGAAACACAGTAAGTGAGCATAGGAGCAGTGATAACTGGAAGATTTGAACTGCTTCTCTTGTCTGAAAAATACACTGTTATTCCTTATGGGCAAAGCAATAGTCAAGATAGCTCCTCTGACTACACTAATTTTTTTCTCACATAAAGTTCTGCATGAAAACTCTGATACCAATTAGTTTGAGCAGGGTATTTTATGGATGCCTGTTGAGTACTTACTATTTTCCTAAGCAGGAGATCATGGGTGGTCAATTTTCAAGTGGAAAACATCAGAAGAGTGTATATCATTCGGACTCATTCTATTCATAATGTGTTTGCAGTTCAAGCTAGTTTTTCAATGAAGCTCTACCTTCACACAGGAAAACTGTTTTTCACAT
>NW_005842515.1:925713-931763 GCF_000455745.1 Alligator sinensis | reverse complement strand
ATTTGAAAGTAATCACACATGTTGGCAGCAGCAGAAGGCCAGTATGAAGACACTGATATCCAGAGCGGTGTCTGTTAAAGCCAGAGCTACATTATGTATTAAATCCAAGCCCTGATCTCACAACTACATTGAAATTAATGAGAAAAAAAATGGAGGTACAACTAATAATTAAGTCATGTGGAGCAAGCATTAGATATGAACCATTTGTTTGTTTCCATTTTACAAACCCCTATTATAAGTCTTTTAGACATAGCCTGTTAATAAACTTAGCAGGATGGCCAGATGAGCTCAACCAACAAATTGTGGTCAAACCATAGAGAAATTTTGCAAGGAGATTTGGATAATTATAATGTAACTGGTATATTGTTGTGTTAGGTGCTATACAAACATGTAATAAATACATAACACTCTCCATTCCCCAGTGGTGATAATTTAAGGAGAACAGGTGGATAAATTAGAAAGGCAAGCTAGAGTGGCATGGGAAGAAGAGGTAATAGGCAAGTAACAGTGGTCACACCTGGCTGTCTCTCTCACCACTATCTAGTTACACCAAGCTGCATGTAAGCATGGATGGATCCGGGATTTTGTAAAGCGGGGTGCAAGAACAGCAACTGGATCTGTAGATATGGCTGCACACCTGCTGCCAGCCTCCCTTTTCACTAGGATAGGCGAGTTAGCACAGGAGTTCACTTAGGAGGGTGAGCAGGAGGGGCATGAGGCTGTAGGCAGTGAGCCTGAAGAGAAGGGTCAACACACTAGTAGCCCAGACTACTACTCCTGCAACTAGGAAACTAGGAACTAGGAAAGCCAAGGTTTCAACCGAACTCAAATTGGCTACATGAATCAAGGACAATAGAAAGTCCTTCTTCAGATACATAAGGAGTCAGAAGAAAAACAAGGGCAACACTGGATCTCCACTGAACCAAATGGGGCAGCTGACAACTGACACCCAGGAAAAAGCTAATCGCCTCAACGATTACTTTACGTCAGTTTTCCTCCAGCCCAAGGGGATCACCCTGCCTGACAGGACACAGGATTATCAGGGTAAGGGAAATCATACACCTACAGTTGGTGAAGATCTTGTGAGGGAACATCTTGAGAGGCTGGACATCCACAAGTCAGCTGGCCCAGATGGAATGCACCCAAGAGTGCTAAAAGAGTTGGCTGATGTCATAGCACAACCAATGGCAAGGATATTTGAGAACTCATGGCACTCAGGTGAGGTTTCTGAAGATTGGATGAGGGCCAATGTGGTGCATCTTCAAGAAAGGAAGGAAGGAAAATTCAGGGAACTACAGGCCAATCAGTTTGACCTCAATCCCTGGAAAGATCTTGGAAACAAATACCAAGGAATCCATCAAGAACAGGCTAACAGAAGGCAGCATTCTGAGAGAGAGCCAACATGGCTTTGTTGCAGGTAGGTCTTGTCTAACCAACTTCATTTCCTTAGATGATCAGGTAATGCATCACCTGGACAAGGGAAAAGAGGTTGATGTCATTTACTTGGATTTCAAAAAAGCCTTTGACTTGGTCTCCCATGATGTCCTCATGGTCAAATTTAGGAACTGTGGCCTCGACAACCTTACGGTCTAATGGTTGGGGAACTGGCTCTGCGGTTGGACCCAGAGAGTGATAGTCAGTGGAACTGAGTCAACATGGAGCATACTGACCAGTGGCATCCCCCAGAGTTCAGTACTTGACCAGTACACTTTAATATATTCATAAATTATTTGGATTTGGGTGTCAGAAGTAGACTGACTAAATTCACAGATGACACCAAATTATGGGGAAGTGCAGTCACCCTAGAGGATAGGCTGGGGATTCAGGCCGACCTGGACAGGCTCACAAGGTGAGCAGATCAAAATCTGATGACATTCAACACAGATAAATTCAAGGTGCTCCACCTCAGGAGAAAGAACCCACATCATACTTACAGGCTTGGCAGTGCTACACTCACTAGCACCACAACTGATAGAGACTTGGGGGTCATGATTGATCACAAGATGAACATGAGCCACCAATGCAATGCCACACCTGGCAAAGCAAATAAAACTCTGGCTTGCATCTACCGATGCATCTCAAGCAAGATCCAGGAAGTCAACCTTCTGCTTTACTCAGCCTTGGTATGGCTGGAGTACTGCATCCAGTTCTGGGCTCCACACTTTAGAAAGGATGTGGAGAAGCTTAAGAGAGTCCAAAAGAGAGCCATGCATATGATCAGAGGTCAAGATAACAGGCCTTATGAGGAGAGGCTAAGAGGCATGGGACTTTTCAGCTTGGAGAAGAGAAGGCTCATCTATAAGGCTGCTTGTATACGCTAGGGGGGTTTAATTCAGTTTAGTTCTCCCTAAATTAAAATGGTGGGTTTTTAAAAATACCGCTTCAATTTAGGGAGAATTAAACCAAACTAAACCCCCAAGGTGTGTGCACAAGTGTGGGGGCCTGATCCTTACCTGGCTCTTTGGCGGCAGGGGGAGGGGGCGAGCTGCCAGCAGACCAAGTGATCCCTGAGCTGCATGGGCCCCCCCCCCCGGCTGACACCTGCCCACTGTCACCTGACCCAGGCAGTCCCAGAAGGCACTGCAGCCATGTAGGGAAGCACCAATCCCTCTGCAGCCACAGATGGAAGCACTGGGACCCTGCACAGCTCAGGCAGGCAGGCAGGCTCCAGAGAGAAAATATATATATATATATATCAGGCTCTCTGCTTTTTTTTTTCTTCATTTGAGCCTGCCTGCATGGGCTGCTGCCAGGTCCTACAGCCCCTGCACTGTGTGGGGCCTACCAAGCCCTGAGCACATCAGTTTCCAGTGCACTGCTGCACTTTGTTAGGTAGCAAACTAAACACCTTGGAGGTGTTTTATCTTGCTAAGTATCAAAGTCATTTAAAGCAGAATACACCACCGAGTATGGAAACAGCAATGCCATTACAGCTGTACAAAAGGACATTTAAGCCTCTTTAAAGGCCAATTTTGTGGCGTGTACAAAGGCTCTAAGCCTGTAAGTATATAAGGGGTGTGAATCAGGAACTGAGAGAATGTCTGTTCACCAGGGAACCCCAAGGGAAGACAAGGTCTAATGGTCACAAACTGCTGAAAGACAGTTTTAGACTGGACATAAGGAAAAACTTCTTTACCATCCGAGTCTCCAGAGTCTGGAATAGACTCTGGAGACCCCCCAGAAGTGGTGCAAGTGCCTACTCTGGATACATTCAAGAAATGCTTCTTGGATGCTCACGTTGCTGGGTTCACCTGACCCTAGCTGACTTCCTGCCCTTTGGGCAGGGGGCTGGACTCAGTGATCTCACAAGGTCCCTTCCAGCCCTAACATCTATGAAATCTATGAAATCACACTGTGGGAGTAGGAGCCAGGGACTTAAAAATGTAAGCCCCTGAAGCAGGTAAGAATTCCACATCCCCCCACCCCTTGCCCTGCTCCAGCCAGGGTGCGTGGGGAGCTGGGTTCAGCTGGGGGAAGTGGCAGCAGCAGCAGGCAGGTGTCCACTCCCTGAGCCTGTTCCTGGGCTGGCAGGGAACACCCAGGGGGCCCAGGCAGGGAGGGGGAACCTTCCCGGTGCCACCACAGTTGCAAAGCTAGGCTGATCCCAGGTTCCTGCACAGCCTGGTTGAAGCTAGGCAGGAGCAGCTTTAGAGCCAACCACCCCTGCCCCTGTGTCAGCAGAAGACAGTGGCAGCATTGTCAGTGGCAGAAGACAGTGCAGCAGGAAGGAGGGAATGAGAGGGGAGAGGAAAAGTTGTGACCTTAAGCACAGAAGGGAAGGGAGGGCTGGGATTCTTACCTGATTTGGGGATTTAAAAATGTCTGTGCTTTTACACTGCTTCCACAGTATAAACTGAAAGAGGGTAAGAGCATGCCACTGAATCCTCTCTGGACCCACCTTTACTCCCAACCACTGTAAAGGTCACTTATTCAAAGCCTTGTCTTCTTATTCAAAGCCTGATGTGTCTGGCAGTGATCTCTCCACAACTCAGCTGTTGTTCAAATCTGTGTACATCCAAGGCTATGTTTCAGGGCGGAGGACTTTAACTGTTTCTGTGCCTCTTTCTCTGTTTCTACCAATATCCCTGCTAACTTTGTATTTACATGTTAGAAAGTGTTTTAAAATACACATATATTAAAAGGTTTTTAGCAAATTAAATTATTATTTCCTTTTTTTCTGAGCTTTTTTCTTTCCTCCAATCTAATGCCAGACACATAATTCCTCTTGGGCCCGATGGGAATAAACTGTAACTATAGTATGAGCATGCAGTAAAAAATGGCCTTTAAACCAAAGATGCCTATAAAAGCATCAGCAGTCACAAACTCAACAGGAGTCTAAGAAATAAATGTGATATGTGTATTTCCTTTCCTTGTGGGTTACATTTAGTTGGTTGGATGTGGTTCGGAGAAGTGGGCTTTCCCAGCTGACAGCAGCGATCTGCTTAAGAGTTTATAAATCACCCTTTCAATATTCCTCTGACCTGGCAAAATAATGGGGCATATAATAAACCTATATTAAAAATCTGCTGGCCACCTCCTCCTAGGAACAGCCCATGATAGCAAAAAGATGGATAAACAAATAATTTTCCAGTTTTAATGAACACATCCATTATATCAGCAATAGTTGTGGCAACAGGAATTATATACTTGGTGAAAACATCTCTTGTGCCTTGTAAATACCTCAGCCTTCTGTCGGTGCCCCCTCTGGAGCTATTTACTGCCTCAATATTACAAGGTAGCTACTGTCTAATTATACACAACTGGATTAGTTTCTACCACTCAGGCCCTTGGTTAACCCTTAATAATAATTAATTTTTTACTGTTACACTGTATATCAACTTTAAACTTTCAAGATCGTAGGCTGCCCCTGTAGAATAGAAAACCTATTAAGATATCAAGACATGCATGCTTTGCAACTTCTGTTTTCATTAGTAGCAAAAGGGCCTGAAGAAAAAAGAGCTGTACAAAAGCACTGTAACTGATACTGAGAGATCATGCAATAGACTAGGAAGAAGTGGTGGATGAGGCTTTCTTCAAACAGCTAGTGGAAGTTTCTCAATCACAGGTCCTGGTTATCATGAGGGACTTCAATCACCTTGACATCTGCTGGCAGGACAATACAGCAATGTGCAGGCAATCCAGGAATGTTTTGGAGAGTGCTGGGGACAACTTCCTGGTGCAAGTGCTGGAGCAGCTAACTGGGAATCATACTCTTCTTGACATGCTGCTCACAAACAGGGAATAATTGGTTAGGAATATATCAGTGGAGAGTCCAGCAGAGGGCAATTAAAATGGTTATGGGGCTGGAGCACATACATGTCTTATGAGGAGAGGCTGAGGGAACTGGGCTTATTTAGTCTAGAGAAGACTGAGTAAGGATTTAATAGCAGGCTTCATCTACCTGTAGGGTGGTTTCAAAGAGGATGGAGCTAGACTGTTCCTAGCGGTGGCAGATTACAGAACAAAAAGCAATGGTTTCAAGTTGCAGCAAGGGAAGTTTAGGCTAGAAATCAGGAAAAACTCTCACAAGGAGGGTAGTAAAACACTGGAACAGGTTACCCAGAGAGGTTGTGGACTCTCTATCCTTGGAGGTATTGAGGACCTGGCTAGACAAAGCTTTGGCTGGGATGATCTAGCTGGGGATGGTCCTGCTTTAAGCAGGGGGGTGGACTAGATGACCTCCTGAGGTCCCTTCCAGCCAAAAAAAAAAAAAGAAAGAAAAAGAAAAGAAGAACAAAAATCAATCAGTCAGTTCTTACTCAATAACCCATTACCTTTGCTGAGGTTTGCCTGAGCAAGGCCTGGGTAAGGATTTCAAAATTTGATTCCAACAAAATAGAGGATGTAGTCACCTCTGCATCAGGCACACCTATAGATCTGTCTCTTTTAGGCAATTGATACTGTATCATGCAGCCATACTTTGAGTTAGGGCTCTTTGCTCAATCCTAAGAGAACCTGAAATTTGGAGATATTTTAGAGGTCCTTAAAGCAACATGTAAGAGAGATTTTTAAGCCTGATTCAAAATAGAAATAGCCTGCTCAGAAGGGAG
>NW_005842515.1:883286-925682 GCF_000455745.1 Alligator sinensis | reverse complement strand
AGAGAATACTAGAATAGCATGGTAATAGTGGAAAGATTGTAACTTGTCCATGAGGGTCTTATGCTGAAGAATCAGAGTCATTCGTGGATTCATATTCCAATTCCACTCTCTCTAGAATTCCCCTTCCAGTTCATGGATCTCCCAGTGCACAGTATCAAAAACTGAAATGGGGGAACAGACAAATTTAATTGCTCCACTTCTGTCTCCAACCTCTGTCTCTCAGCTCATTCCCTCCCTTCTTCCATTGCTACTTACTTAAAATGATTGGCTAGATTCTGATCTCTTTGACACTGGTGGAAATAAAAACCGATCAGGACAAACAAATTTCTTTCAGGCCAGGAAACCTTCTGTGATGGAAAAGGAAATCAGAACAGCTGGTGGGAAGAGAATGCAGAGCTTGACAACAAAACAGAGGATCTACCCCCTGAGAGCAATTCCAGAGGAAATAAACATCAAAATGAATGACTTACAAGGTACTGTAACCTCATTTGTTGGCAAATTGGATAATCTTACCACACGTATAAATATTCTTGAGCAAGGATCTGATATTGTGGGCTCACAGCTATTAAAACAGCACAGATTTAACAGCATGCAAGGAGAAGGTTAAGCAAACATCTTAGCTGTAAAACTCGTTAATGAGATGTCATAAAATAGTAAATTTGAGAGCAGAAATGCTTAAAAATCAAATCAGGTTTCACAATACTCACACGCGGGAACCCAGAGGGAATGGCATGGGGAGGAAATGTGCTATAGTTCTGAAAATATAGCTGCTGTTAGACGTTGGCATGAGCACAGTATATGACTCGCTGTGCCTGTAGGGGTAAATTTGTCCTGTACAAAAGGCCCACATAAGGCCTATGGACTACTTAGGTCCTATTATGAGCTTCAAGTGAGATTTTAGTGGTGTTTAGAGCTTTTGCAAGCCCCTGTTGCATAGGAGTGGATTTCACTTGGCGAGCTTAGGAAAGATATAACCCCCAAATCTGAAAGTACATGAAAGCAGTTGTGTAATTCATAGGAGTGAGGTACTGGTAGAAACTAGAAAGGATGTTCACACACGGAGAGGATTTGGAGTTTCTTCAACATACTTTCGGATTTAAGTGTCTGAATGTGAAAATGACAGCAGCTAAAGGGAAAAAAATAAAAGCACAAAATATGCTGAGCCCCTAAATCTGCCAAGAAATAGAGGCCACGTATACATGAGACTCTTACTGTGCAGTAGCACATTACTACTGTGCAGTATCTCATTAGGGGCATGAGGCATGAAGCGTCGGGCATCATGTCATGGGGCATGAAGTGTGATGCAACGCTACTGTGCCATAGTAAGGAGCTATTGCGCAATCAGCATCACCAGGAAGCCATGTGGAGATGCTACTTGGGTCTGCAAGTACTAAATGACTGCGCAGTAATAACTGCGCAGTCAGCATCTCATGTAGATGCAGCCAGATAGTAGGAGAAATAGAATGAGACTTTATTAGAGTTATGCCTAGAAATGTGCCTGTATTTGTGCCGGGAAAATTATTAAATGCTGACACACAAATCTTTGATTTCTTGTTCAAATTTGCTTTTCCTCATTAATATTTAAAGCTTCAATAACTGTAGTAAACACAGTGTATAACCATGTTTCAGCCCTAACAAGGCAATTTATATGATATGTTTTTGTTTTTTCTTCTCTAAAACCAGGATGAGACTATCACTATTTTAATGCAAAAGGTTTGTGAAAATATGAAAATGTCTAAACATAGCTTGCGTTATAAACAGGGAAACACCAGAACCCTTACAGTCACATTTTCAAGGGCTTCATTCACCTACTGGTACAAGTGGTATGTTTGTGAGTGCCTACCAGCCAGATAGAGAGACTTGCCCATTACCTGATTTGTACAAATGCATGAAGAAGATGTTTTAACAGTTCATCCCTGTGTCAACCAGATTTCTATTTCCTCCCATGCAAAAGTTATTTTCCCAAGTATAAGAGGTCCCTGAATCACTATAAATGAACACTGGAATTTTTTTCATTTTAAAACTCATGTGAAGTAGTCTGAACTTATTTTGTTCCATCCAGTAACTATCAAAATCATAGAGAGGTTTTTTTTTTTGTTTTTGTTTTTGTTTTTAAACATGCTTCTGTTTTGTAAAACTTTGCATTAAGCAGAAGTTTGAGCTGGAGATGGTTCAGCTGTCTCTAATATTACTCAAAATGGCTCAGCTGTCTCTATTGTTGATGTTTATATAGCATGATCACGTTGCATAAAAAATGCTGTGCAGCTCTTAAATAGGCCACGTAGAGAGAGATTTGTAACAGAAATGACAAAAATATATCTATAGAACTGTGAACAATAAAAATACTGTAACACAAAACTATCCTTTTAAGCTGGTTTTTAACATTGTTAAATTCTCCTACAAGCTGAGGCTGATCAAAACTCTTTTCTCCTGCAAAACTTCAAACAAAATATTGTCATTTTGATGCTTTTCATTCACCTTGTTTTATTTTTTTGCAATACAATTTCAAAGTGATTTGAATCAAAAGTTTCATTTCATTCAGTTTTCAAAAACTCGAAGGTTGACATTTGCACAGCTTGTTGTGTAAAATAGGGGTGCTCAACTGGCCTGTAAAGCCATGGCTTCTTGAAGGGTTCCCCAAGGGTTCCAAAATTTGGCTGCAAGGGAGCATCTTCCCCTGCCATCAAATTCCTAAGCCTAGTGTGGCCAGGTTGGTGCTGGACCACCAGGTCAGGGCCAACCACCTTCCTCCTGCCATCTCCCGACCCATGTGACTGGGTCCAGCCCCCAGATGGATTGGGCACCACTCATCCACTCCACAGGAAAAAGAAGGTTGGGCACCACTGATGTAAAAGATTCTTTCTTTCCTTTTCTCACCAATTTCTAAAGAATGAATGTTGGCAGGATGAAGGGAGTCTTGCCTTAATTTTTTTCTATTTTTATTAAAAACATTTTCTGTTCTATAACTTTACAAAACTATTCCATCTTTGGCAAAGTTGCAGAATTGACCAAAGAAAAAATAACCATGTCACTAAGTTACCTGAAAAGTATCAATGGCAGACATAAGAGAGTCTTGTAAAAATGATAGGGAGTTTACCTTCTTTGTTCTATAGTGATTATCACCTTTATGTACAAATGCTTCTCCAAAACCATAGTGTGTCACTAATCAGTACAAGATACACTATAATAAACTCGTTCTGAGGAGCACTGTTATGGTGGAACATTTGAAAGAATAGATTCGCTTTTAGGAGTTTTTGGAACAAATGGAAGACCAACGGTTGAGGTTCGTTAGGGAGGCTAGTCCAAATGTTCTGAGTATTTTCATGAGTCTGCTCTCTGAACTGGGAGGTGATGCAGGCATAGAATTGTTCTTTTGTCAACCCAAGTTCAGGTGCGGCTTTGACAGCCTTGAGTCTCAATAATTTCATATCTGGCTGAAATCCTGTCCCAATGGAGGTAGTGGCAAAACTCCCAGTGATTTTATTCAGGTCAGGATTTCACTTGATGATTTCCATGGAGAAACATTTAATTGTACACTGGTTATAGCAGAGGCTGAGGTACTGGGACATCTGTGTTCTAGACTTAGTTCTACCACTGATTTACTGTGTGACTCTTGTACAAATGTCTGTCTTAATATGCCTATTTGTAAAATGGGTGTAAAATGCCACTTTCATTATGATATTATAAGCCTTAATGTATTTGAGTTATGCAAAGTGCTTTGAGATGAAAAAATACTATATACATCCAAAGTAGCAATGTTAATGTGAAATTTCAAAGTATATCCTTCAGTGGTCATATTTATACAGTCATGAGTTGAATGTATTGCAAAATAAAAAAATAGTACTTCTGCCACAACTCAGCTAAATCCCTCATGCGCTGTATTTCCCCAGTAATATTCCCCTAGTGCTCTGCTGGGTGCCATCAAATGATGTGACAATAAACCAAGGAGCTTGAAATAGAGCAATAAATAAATAAATAAATAAAAAGAAAGCTCTTGTTTGTTATACGAAAAAGTATGCCCCAGTGTTTCAAATAAATTCTCAGCTGATTGAATTCATCTTTCTGTGTGATGTATTCATATATTTTAAAAAACCAAGATCTCTAGTGCATTGCAAGTTCCTTGTCAATTCATGCGGTGGCTCCTGACAGAGTAACAGGAGAACTTTTATTTGAAAGGACACTGAGGGAGGGGAGATTAAACATACTTCTGGCTGCATTCAATTTTCTCTGGTTTGGAGAGATGTTGCACCTTTCTTGGAGAGTATCCAGCTGGGATTAGCACATTCCATTTCCTGGGCTCCTCATAAGGCTAAGAACTAAAAAAATATATATATTAAAATAAAGGTCACTGAACTTGGCTTCATTTTTGCCTAACTAAAATCTTGCCTATATGTTTCCTTCTTTTTCCTGTGATCCATTCTTGTTTTGGTTTCCTGTATATATCTAGTGAGCTTTTATTTCTTTCAGTTCTATTGCATAATCATTGCTGGGCTCCATCAGGATTAAACCTATATCAAAAGAACGTAGAAAAAGGCATAGCAACTCTAATATAGCTTAATAAATTCCCACTTGCTTTCATGCAAAGAAAAATCTTTCATCTACAAACTTACTCTTTCATCAAGTTCACTATTAGCAAAGGAGTCTGGATATTGAAACCCCCTCTATGGTTCCATATTCCAGGACAGAACAGCAGTGCTGTAGCAAGGCGGGGGGCAAGTGGGGCGACTTGCCCAGGTGCTGAAGCTTAGGGGCACCAACAGACATTGCCCAGCCTGGGCGGGGTGGGGTGTGGGACAGAGCTGCGAGCGGGTCATTTTCTGGGGGGAGGTGAGGGGGCGGGGGGTAGGGGAAGGGTGGCTCCCACTGTTGCGTGCACTCCTGGGCAAGCATTGCAGGGGCATGTGCTCCCCAGATTTGTGCATGGGGTGAGGGTGGGCTGCCACTGCGGGCTTTGCCTTGGGTGCCAAATTTCATTGCTACAGCACTGCAGAACAGGCAGAGGCTGGGCAAGCTCAGCCATGTACCTATAGGGTCACACTTACAGCCTTCAGGCCTAGCAAGTCCTCAGTGACTCTGCTGAGATTTCCAAACAGCAAAGCAGTGATTCATTTTTTTGTGATGGAGACACCTGAATGCACTACCCTGGATTGAGATCACTACTCTCATTTTACACAGGCTACCAGGTAGTCATCAGGTGATACTAATTCTAGTCATTATTTTTACAGGCTGGATTCAAATCAGTAAGCTAGAGCTGAAAGACTTACACCGTCATTATTAATCTCCTAAGTCAATCAGCCTTCTTTTATATAATAATGAGCCTATTTTTTCCTGATCTCATGCATGTATTCATGCATGTACCAGTGCCATGGCTGCCTGTGGGAGTTCCCCACTTGTTGCTGCCATGCTCCTGCCGCCGACAGTGCTGCCGCCGCCTGTGAGAGCTTGTCGTGCCTCCCCAGGTTCCAGGGGCACAGAGTGTTCATGCTGAACTCTCTCCTACACAACGTGCAACTCATTGAAATATGACATAGGAGAGAATTTGTAAATGAACTGCTTCTAAATAGGTTGGATCCATGACCACAAACTACTCTTCACCACATAGAAAGCCACAGATGTTTTCCACAGATTCACTCCTTCCCTGGATACTTTATAGGTTTCAGTATTTTAATCATCTATTCATTATTATGTGACACATAAGGAAGTATGTGATGTTAAACAGAAAGAGCTCTTATCAGTTAATATGAATTGGCATAACTTCCTTGAAGTCAGTAGAGCTGCAGAGATTTACAACAGTTAGATATCTGTTCCAAACTGTTTTAAAAGCACATTTTACTTTGTGGGATCATTACATGTATTTTCAGCAATCTGAAATGCTTGCTGAAACTCTCCTTAACCACTGGGAACTATGTTTAATACTAAAGGATATTAGGTTTAGAAACCCTTTTACAAACCAACATTCAGTGAAAATCTGCCACCAATCTAATTACTTTCTGTGAAGCTCTGTACCACAGAGATCTGAATATAGTAGACTTCTTTCAGAATTTGCAGGCCCTTTATCACATAAATTCTGGTTCATTAACTAGAAAACAAGATGTAGGAAAACCTAGAAAGCACTCTAGCATTTGCTACGAATGGAAGGGACAAAACAGAAAACTGGCTCAAGTGACTCAGTACTGATTGGTAGATGGTTACCTGGATTCTCCTGCAAAATATTACAAGATGAGAGGAAAATACAAAAGAGATGGTAGGGGAGGATGTCCTTGGCAAAGTCCGCTGTAATGGTAACTAAGTACTCCTTAGGATGAGAAATGAAATAGTCGTACATTCTAACAACGGGTTAGAAAAGTGGTTTGTTGTGATTTGGCTAAGCATTGGCACAGTGATTCTCAAGCAGGGGGAATGCAGCGCCCTGTGGTGCCTTTAGATCCTTTCAAGGGTGCTGGCATCCTGCATAAGGTTAGCACTGTTAGGTGTGTAAATAAGATGCACAAGATGAACCCAGAGATCTCAAATAAGAATCCACAGTGTTAAAATGATTCTGGTGTGTTGCAGGCTTTCTAAGTTTTTTGCGGCAGACAAATTGCTCTAGTATTTTTTGTAGTCAGAAAACAAATAAAACTAGGAACTACCTTTTTCCAGGGGGTGCTTTGACTATAAAAAGGTGGAGAACCACTGCACTAGTGGTATGGTGGCCAAAGTTCTATGGTAGAGCTGGTGTAGTTGCATATATTTATTAATAATTGGGAGGAAAAAAATAAACAGTGATGTGGAACCACTTATGGGTGATGCCAAATAAGCTTGTTTAGAAAAGCAGGAAAAATGTGAGGAACTTCAGAGGAATCTAATGAAGCTAGGGCAATAAGTAGCTCCATGGCAAATGAATTTATTGTTGGCAAATGAATTGAAGGCAATTTGACTTCATTGGGCATATTGTTAGGCTCCAAGTTAACCACAGCCATTCAGAAAAAGAGACCAAGACATAATTTTGGGTGGGTTAATGAGGATCTCTGCTTCATGTGCAGCTGTGGTCAAAAGACCCATATGATAGCCAAATATCTAATGAATGGGACAGAAAATAATACTAAATATAATTTGATAGCACTATATATACGTGAATTGATGATGCACCCTCCCCTAAAATATTGCATTCAGTCCTGGTCATTCCTGTATCAAGAGAGTTACAGTAGACAATAGAAAGAATTAGGAGATTGGACCTAGTCTAATGTAAAAGGATATTGTCTTGAATTTCTGACCTCCTCAATATAAGATCTATTAAAACATGTGATTGGTGCTCCTTAGCCTTCAAGGTGAACCTGCTTCCACATGCATCAAATGGACTCTTGTACTACTAATTAAAAGAAAATGGATATGAATGTCATAAGGATAATATCATCTTTCTCTTCCCTTTTTGTCGTAGGAAATATGTCACTGTTTATGGGGAGCAAACTGTGATCACTGCTGTCCCTTTAGATAGTAAGTGCATCTTTCATCTATCATGTCTCTATCACTGTAGGTAGGGAATAGCACACATTATTGATGAAGGCCATATGGTTAGCTTGTTTGGTAGTAGTCGTGCTGTAAAAGCACTAGGTCAATAGGCCAGTTTTTTCACTGTGAGCTTATAATGTGGCATGCAGCATGTTCTTGTGAAGCTTGACTGACAGAGCCCTAATAATTGGAAACTGTGATGGTGATGATGATGATGATGGTGATATACTGTACTGTGTTAAACATGCGCCTCTTAGTCATTCTGACTCTTGAAGAGCTCGGCTGTGGAAATTACATTTATCAAGAGGCTTAGTGCAGCCAAGTGATAAATGGGGCAAGTTGGGTTCAAATCAAAGGGCCTCTTATTCTCCATTCATATACACAGGCAGGCAATGGCATGCTAAGTAAGTACATGGCAACCCATGTGTGAAAAATGATCTCTCCTACAATAATTCCATTGGTGACAGATAATCAGAAATTTAAATGTTCCTCTCATCTTTGGAGAGTCCTAAAATAATGGCGGGTGCATAAGACCATTTGTATTTGAAAGAGCAGCTAAGTAATTTAATATTATAGAGCACAGGGCAGATAAATGATGAAATCCCAGCACAGTCTATCTTGTGCAGTTGCCACACTAATTACAGATCAATTACTTCCCAGTTGTTTGCAACCTTATCAAAGAATAGTAAATTTACTGAGAGCAAAATGTGGTAAGATGACTTTTCATTATTACTGTAGATTTGTTGAAACAGCTCTGACACTGAGATTAATAAAAGCTTTCCCAGAGGTAATATGATCCATATGTATATACTGAGAATTTTAAAAGCTGAAAACTTGATTCTAGGCACTATCATAAAAACCTTGCTTCTATTAATTGTTATCATGAGCGTTTCTTTAATATAGAAGATGGGGGAAAATATATCTGATAACCTGAAAGCTTGCTACAGGAATATAACTGCACCTTACAGCAACCATAAGTACTGCGTGAAAACAGAGTACAATAGTATAAAAATCTTACGTTATTTACATCATAAATGAAGCTTAAAATATTGATAATGGAGTGTAAGAGAACAGAAGATGCTTTCTCCAAAACACCAAACTTGAAGGAAAAAATGTAGAGAGTCTCTGGTATGTCGAGTCCTGCAGCCAGAGAAGAACACTTCACATCATAATTTCTGTATATTCTTATATTATATTGCTCCCACTGCCGAGCTGTTTAAGTCACTACGGCCCTCTATGCCTCAGTTTCCTCATCAGTAAAACAGACAATATTAATCTGCCACAGAATTATTTTGAAGCTGTTTTCATAAATGTTTTGTGATCTTGGGAAAGATGTTACATAAAATTATTGGAGTGTTATCTCCTGAATATTTTACAGCTTCTTAGGGGTGTTTGTTTTTATAGGAGTAGTCAGACCTGAAGGCATTTGGAGTTGCTTTTATAGGCACCCCAATCCCCACCTAAATTGTAACAATGTAATGTTTACACCCCAATGGCATTTGTGCAAGCTGCTGGTGGTAGTTGTTAGACAAACACTAATCAGAACTGGGTCCCATTGCAGCGTCCACCATACAAACATATACTTAGGAGGAAGTCCTGAAGAGTTTGATGTCTAATTTGTGCAAGCTGCGTGCATAGTTGTGTTACTCCAGAAAAGCATCCACTGTGGTACTGGTCCAGAGAGCTGTCCTTTTTTATTTAAAAAAAAAAAAGAAAAAAAATGTTTCAGGGTTTGGTTCTTAGAGCCTCAGAAATTCTGAGCTGAAACTGTAAATGCTGACAATGCTGATAATGAAAGCTAGCAAAAAGTGGTGGCTTCAAGGCTAATCTGTTTTCCAAACAGGAACCAAACTGGTCTTTATCTGATTCAACGGATTCAAACAAGACCACTTTAGGAAAGATCAATTTTTTTCACATTCTTCATCTGTTCCTGCATATGTTCATTAACCTCATGGTTGTCTTCAGTCATAGCACAGATAAGCCCAAACTTATGCTGTCTGACTTCTGTGGGAGTTGTATCAGGCCCTTGATACAACTCTCACAGCAAGCCCTGCTGCCATGACCACTGGCTACTGAACATCCCCACAGTTAAGGACTGCCATGGCTTCTCCTGCTCTTGGTCCACCCCAGCTACCTTTGGCCTACCCTACCCTTGGCCTACCCTGCACTGTACACAGAGATAGCTGAAATGATTCTGCTGCTCATAGTAAGTTCCTCTCTGTGGTGTTAGTCAGAATCAGTGGTCAGCTGCTAGTTGCTGAGTACAGATTAAGTCTTTGGTGATCTTATTTTAATAAAGATACAGCAGACGTTACAAAGATCCTGAGAAGGGCAATGCAGCGTGGGATATGATGAGACACAACAAGAAATTGCATAGAGTATCACAGTTTAGCCTGGCAAGATGAACAACTAAAAAGGAACTGGGAGGAAATATTCACAGAATTGCAAAGAACTTTTGCAAGGAATGATATAAAACTGGTCCTTTTCCTTTAAGTTGGTATGTAATATCATAACATGCAATTAAGTTAAAATTAAGGATTTTTTTTCACACAGTGTATAGTCAAGCTGTGTAAGTGTCTGCTAGGGAAAGTCTCTGAGTTAAGTAATTGGACTAGATATTTGAAAGATCTGGATTCTTTTATGATGTCTTACAAGATTTGCAATTATATTATACATTGGATGGTGAGAAACAACACCACTGTAGGTCAAGACTGAATCCCTGTATGATGTGTGGTGCACAGCTAGCTGGGAGTATTAAACACTTTCCCTCCCCCTTCAATACCTTTTTCTGAAGCATCTGGTTTTGGCTGTTTACAAGAGATAGGAAACTGGGTTCAGTGGATACCAGTGGGCTGATCCAGCATAGCAAATCCTATGATGCTAAATCAGGGCTTTAAAGTGGTTTCTTAGTATTCAGAAAATCCTTCCCTTTTTAAGCGACAATGGAAAATAATCTGGATAGACCCTGACCTTTAACCCACAACAGCGAATGTCTCAAGCACAGTACAACGGATCAGAGTTGTTCTTAGTGGCCTTTGCCCTTCAGCATGTCTGAAAGGCAAACTTCTCACAGAATCAGCGATAATCACTACTGAATGTTTAGCACCCCTGGGGTTTCAAACAGCCAATTAAAAAAAATAATATTCCATCAATTCCTGTATCCTACCCAGCATGAATGTAATATGGCATCCCTCAAATATACTTAATTTGACCATAACTTCCATTAGTGACCACCACTTACTTTACTGATTTGTTTTTCTGCATCATTTCAGAAGTATATTACACTGTGCAATTCCTGATTTTTGTGTATAAAGGAAAATACACTTCTTGCCCCAGGTGTTTATAAAGTAAAAACTTCCATAATTTCCACATCACAGTCACTGAAGGACATAAGAGAATGGAGTGGTTTCTCTCCATTTCACTTGTTAAAGTCTGTCAGATATCTCCAGCCATCACAGAAATCTTTTGTTGACAGTACTAGCTATCTCTTTCATGTACATTTAAAAATAATTCTGGTTATCAGAGGAGACTGAAATTTGTGTATTTTTGCTTTGGGGGCCTTTACTTTTACCATGTATGTTCTCAAACTTTGCAACACGAAAAATCCCCATTCACAAGTGAGTATCAGGTACTTTATTTTTGTTTTGTGTGTTAATCTTATGAGAAAATAAAACTATACAAAGCATAGGATTGGATAATACTTTGTAAAAAGAGCATGTTTGGAGCCTACTGTTTTGAGGCCCTAGTGTCCTACCTAGATATACAGCATCATATTGGCCAATGGAATGTCTTCAATTATCCTTTGTTACGCAAGAATCTAGCTGGAATGAAGTAGTAAGGTCATGAGCCATTTGTTCTTTTGCTTTAGTAAACATTAATGACCTGACTCTTGTGAAAGTAACTCATGTAACTGCAGGTACAAAGAAGTAACTGTGTCTACAAATGTCCATGATTAGCTGTGTGTCTGTGCAATTAAGTAGCTTGCATGAGTAACTGACGTCATTGCATGCACAAATTTAGTACATGATGGCTCATCTATAATTCTGCAGGTTACATCTCAAGAAAGAACATAATGCTCCAGCAAAAAAATGGAAAGCTGCCCAGTGTGTGCACATTTGTGCATTTAAGTTAAACAATTACTCATTAATTTTATTTACATGAGCAGGTATTGACCTTGATATAAACTGCAATTTTTTGTATTTATCTGCTTTCCAGGAGTAAACAGGACACTGTTCTTTGCCCCTAAGCATTTTTAAAAGTTTCCAGAGTCTGTATCTCTGGGCTCTGTCTCCAACAAACCCCTACTCCACTCTCCTTCCTTAAAAATACATCAAAAAGCCAAGCACAACAGATTCAATGTAAATTAATTAAAAACTTGTTTTGCCCTGAGTGGAGTGGATTTAGGTATCAGACCCTCAGCCTGCATTTTTTTGGCTGCAAGGAGGATGAAGTTGCTTTTTCAGACCAATGATCAGTCAAAACAGGAGTTCCTGCACTCATTGCTTGTTGAGTGGTGTGGGGCTGAAGCCGATCTAAGAGTTATTTTAATAACTCTTACAAATTATTTTTAAAATGTTAAATTATTTTCTTAAAAGACTTCTTCCTTGCCTGCTGATTTCTATTGTGGTGCCTGGAGTGCTCTGCTTCCATTTAATACCTTTTATCTCTAAGCTGCTGCCCTACCTGTCTTGATCTTTTTGCAGCTGCCACTTCAAAATTTGAAGATAAGGGGCTGTCTAACATGACTGCCTTTTCTAGCTATGGCTATTAGCATTTTTTTCTTTTTTCCCCCTTTTTTAATTAAATAGGTACCTCTCAGTAGCTTCCTGCTACAGCTTCAAAGGATGAAGGATGCATTTATCAGTCACTCTGCTGCTGCACTGTGCAAAGTCATGAATTATGTTCTCCCAGTAGCCAGATTTTTACCCTACTTTCAATGGAAGGTCCATGTTAAAATCTAGCTGCCAAATTGAACTGACAGTTTAAAAAGCCCAGAACAACAGAACTTAAAATTAACTCTACTACAGAAAGCAGAGGGTTTTGGAATGTGATTTTCTCCCTCCATACAGCATTAGTTGAATCAGAGTGACATGATAGTATAAAATAGTAAAAAGACGAAACAGTGTTTCAGTGCTGTTTTGTAGTTGTTTTTTTGTTGTTGTTTCCAACTTTATGGACAATGAAAAATGGTTGTATATAGGTACTAATAAGAACTTTATGTTGAGGAGATCCCTTGCGGTCCAAACTATATTTATTTATTTTCTATTTTCCTTCATTAAGATATGCTCAAAAATAGTCTGAGAAAACCACATATCTGATAGTTTGGTGTAAGATGATCTTTTGCCAACCACAGTTGTTAGGCCCCAACCTCGACAAATTCTCACAAGCCTGCAAATGAAACCCCAAAGCCACCACCTTCACTGTCAGGAGGCTAGGTTGAGAATAACAAGGAATGATACTTTGTTAAGTCTTTGCCCACGGTTCCAAAGTAGCTCTTTGTGTTTGCTGGAATGCTTGGCTGTGAAATAACTAACAACATTGCCTTTTACACTGTCAACCTCCAGTCAGTATCTGCCTCCAGTGTGTTGACATTTAGCTTCTTCGGAGACTTTTTGCCTTGTACTTTTTGTAGCTTGACATGGATGTTGAACTTGGTGTAGATGTAACCAGGATTTGTCCAATACTCTGCTCCTTTCATGCACTTAGAAATCATGACATCTTTTATGTTTCTTTGTGTGACGATGATGATGTAATCAGTTAAATGCCAATTTACAAAATGGGTTGCATCCAGGAAGTTTTATTGGTGTTTGGGAGCCAAAGGACTGTGTTTGTAGTGACAAGATTGTGTTTGGTACAATTCCTCAGGAATAATATACTCAATATTATAATTTCAGGTACTGTATTTACTAACCATACCTTACCAGATTTAATGATATGCCCCCAAAAAGGTACTGATATTATGAGGGTTCAGCTGGGATGTAGGCAGCTAGGCCTGCAGTAGGCCACTACGGGCAAACTGGGGGTCAGCATGGCAGAGCATAGGTTACTAGAGCTGAGTGGGGAGATCCAAGAGACATACGTTGCAAGGTAAGCTGAAGTCAGGAACCAGGAATTAGTGCTGAATCCCAAAGTGCTGAGTTCCAAGGAAGACCCAAGTTCAGGGTCAATGAAGCCAGGCCGAATCAAGATGCCAGGGAAACCAGAGAGAGTAGGGCCAGTACCGAGGTTCATGGGAGATCCAAGATCAAGGTTAGAAAAAGCCAAAGGTGAGTCACAATCCAGGAGAACCAGAGAGCAGTAAATACAAGGCTTGCCAGAATCAGACTGACACTGTGTAGAGGCGTGCCTGAAGCCTGAGGCTGGAGGTGTCCTTATAGGGGGAGAGTGGTGCCGTTGGCAGCCAATCCATCTACAGAGAACTGGGGCAGTTGCATTAGCCAGGGAATAGGAGCAGGTGTGGTGCTTGATCAAAGTCCATGACAGAGGTCACCCAGAATAATGCATTTTAGGTACCCATATCTTTACGTAACTTGACATTGATCTCCACTGAGTGTGTCATGGTGGTTATAAAAGCAGTAATTATGGTAATGTGCCACATCCCAGAGAGTGGTATATTATACTCATTAACAGATCATTTATACCCTTGTGTGGACAATCCAGTTTATTGACAAGAGTAGATCTAATAGTGAACTTTGCTCCAGCCATTTGATAAATTTTTATGTCTTTCTTTTGAAATGACCATTTCAAAAGAAGACATTGCTGGCTGCTAGCCCCATAGTCTGATTTTTCTTTTGCAAAATAAAGTTTGCTGCAATGTGCATTCTATATTTGGCCAATTGCCACTAAGGTCATTTCTTTGTTTCACAGTAGTATGTTCAAAGAACTCAGTTTTCTTCTTTCTTTGACCACTATAGTGGAATAACAGAAAGCTGTAGTCTGCTGAACAGAAAATGTGTGAAGCAGGCAATGTTTAGGGCACTTTTTCAAGCCCCTTCCTTGGGCCACTGTGCTCAGCAGTGCAGTCTTAGAGGGCTGCTCGGTCACCCAGAGCACAGTTGAACTCCACTGCTACTTTGATCTGCTGCAGAATGACCATTTGCACACTTGCAGGTTTACAATTACAGCTCCTACCACATCCATACCTGCTGCTTTCCCAGTCAGAAGTAACCACAGGACTTTAGAAGCCTGGAGATGAGATGAAATGTGTATGCATGTGAACTGGATTATAGTGGCCTTGTTTATCAGAAACTGTGGCAAGAGGAAATGAATATGGCTGCAGTGGATGGCTTGCAATCCTAACACACCCATCCTGATGACCTCAGCTGTCTACAAAGCTGTGCCATGTTGCTTTATAACCAGAAAAATAACTCTCTCTCGATTCTGCCCCACCTGCTATGGTAAACTTTGGGTGTGTTTACACACATGCTATTAGCATATAGCAATAAAATGTGGCACAGTTTGCACCAGAGTCAGCTGCTCCTGGACACATCATCTTCATGTGTGTCTGGGACTGCAGCATTTTGAGCCAGGGTAATCTCAGGCACACAAGAGACTGTGCATGGGAGCAGCTGACCTGGAGCAGGGGACCCAAGGGGTTAGCCCTGGGCTTTGGATGGTGGTGTCAGGCGGTAGAGGGGCTGACTGGGGCACGAGGATGTTAGTGTGGGGCTAGCTGGCAGGCAGCCCCTGCGATGTAACACCTCCGTGCCCCAGTCAGCCCCAGTCACAGTGTACACGTGCATTTGGGTACATGTAAGTACACTGCCATAGGATAGTGCTTGTCCTGGGCAGCACTATCTTACAACGGAGTTAATTAATTTACTGCAGCCTAATATGGGTGCATATATAGACTCTGATGCTTTAGTGCAGAGCTAATTAGTCAACTCGGCAGTAAAGTGCACATGTAGATGTGCCCTTTCGCTGTGTCCACTGCTACTTGTCTGTGGGGAACACCTGTGCCTTGTGCCCTCTGGTGCATGGCAGCTTACCCCAGGTGGGGGAGGCTTGGGCCAGCACTGTCCCCAGCCGCACTACCTAGGATTCTGGGGACCATCTGAGGCTGCAGCAGTGGCAATCCTGCTGCTCGGAGCCTGGCCAGCATCTGTAGCGTGGCTCCAGCTAGCCAGGCTCTGGTTTTGGGCAGCGCTCACTGCCCCCACATACACTGCACGGCTTTTTTTGCATGTTTTTTTTTTTTACTCTGGGATCTCCCAGGATCAACTTCCCTGCCTGCCCTTCCCCCACACCATTCCTGCAGCATGGAGGACACCTGAATCTGTGGTATATGGTGCCACAGATGTGTCTGCAGTGCTACATACTGCACAGCCATGCTCATCTGGATGCAGCTTGTGTGTGCTAAAGTAGGAGATGGGGCTTTCTATCAAGGATAGAATCAAAGATAGTCCATTAAAGGGTTCTCTCTATGTAGCTTGGCCTGTGAGCTACCTAGGGTATGGCTGTAGCCATTTGCAAGTGAATACTTGGAGATGTAAGTGAGAAGTTGCATGTGACAATGGACAAGTGTCCATCATTATGATACAGCAATGAAAAGCCACCTAAAAATTGATAATGTAGCTCCTGGTGGCTGTTAATGCTTGGAATCTGACCGGAAGTGCTTCCAGGAATAAAGAGATCGCTTCATGAAAAACACTGAAAAAGATAACTTTTACAACATGCATAACAATTTTCAGTCTAAATTGAGCTATGCATGATAACTGGTGGAGTTGAGAGAGGACCTGAACTGCAGTCACATTTTGAAATAATGGTTTTGAAACACGTTGGGTGCATCCACATATGTGTATTTACTGCACAGTAACTGAAATTAATGTGCAGTATGGGTGTGTGTCTACACATGCACACCTGAACCGCACAGTAAATATGGCAGTTTATGCCAACTTGAGTGTAAATTTGATACCTGCATCATGCAGGTATCAAATTTACACCCGATTAGTTACTGCGCAGTAACACACATGCAGAAGTCTTACTGTGCAGTAACACTGTGTGTGGACTGATTTGGGACTAATTATAGTCCCAAGTCAGTCCACACACAGTGTTAATGTGCTTTCATGCCTGCATGTTTAGCTGCCAACCTATTCCTGCTTACTGAGTAGTAATTTACTGCACAGTAAATTTAAACCAGCATAAATGCACATGTAGACACAGCCATTGTGGAACTTCATCTAGCTGGCTTAAACTCCCTTATGAACCGAGATGGAAACACCTTCCATCTGAAAAGGAGTAAATTCTAGAAAGATGGAATTTGCCACAAAGACCTGGAGAACACCTTAAAGACCTGAAGAACAAGGAATCAAGCATCAGCTACAAAGTTATTGATGAACTACACCAGTTCATCAGTAAAATTTTTGCTATGGACTGTGCTGTTGTGTTCAAAAGTTGTGTTTCTCACCAATTGCACAGCAGCTGGCTCTGATGTTATTCCATCTGAGATCTATATAACTGGTAGAAATTATTTAATTCAATGTCTCACAGAACTCTTTTGGTTGATGTGGCATGAAGGAGTGATTCCCCAAGAATATAAAGATGCTTCCATTGTCCATATATATAAAGAAGAAGAAAAGTAATCATTTCATATATGACAGTTGTCAACCTTTGGAAGATTACATTTTTTGAGAAACATAACTTTTCAGACAAAAATTTAAAGTCTACAAAGCTGTAGTCCTGACCTTTCTACTCTGTACTTGTGAATCATGGACAGGTTACAACCATCATGCCAAGAAGCTGAATCATTTCTGTCTAAATTATCTGACAAATCAAATGAAAATAGGATGACAAGTTAGAATTCTGAATATTTAAGTCACTTGACAAGCAAATGTGCCATGTATAAGGTTTATGATTACAAAAGCACACCGCTAAGATGATCTACGAAATGAACTGAGGGAGGGTGTTGTGTGATCAGAAGCTTGTCTAACATCTCTCCCAAATATACTGTTGATCCAAAAAATCCTTGCCTCTTGTTCAGAAACTCTTTTTTAGAAAACTGTGCTGTAGTAGATATTAGGCCTGTGCGAAGCGGCTAGTATTCGCTTTGGATTCAGATTCGGCCAATTCGGGGGACAGTGATTAGTTTCGGTGATTCGAATCATTGTCCTGAATCAAATCGGCTAAATCTGACTCAGAGATTGGACCGCTGCCGAATCAGCTGAATCTGCAAATCACACAGGCCTCATCCCCCGCCCACTCTCAATGGCTGCCCTGCCTGGCCCCAGCTCCCGACTTTTTGAAAAAAAAAGGCCCCACTCACCGGCTGCTGCTGGGTGGGGGGCAATCCTCCCTGCCCCTCACTGTCCCATGCTGCATGGGAGGCTCTGCCACAAGCCTCTGAAGCCCCATGGCTGCCCTGCGCGCCCCAGCTCCTGGCCCTTTAAAAAAAAAAAAAAAAGCCCCCAAACTCCCCGGCAGCTGCTGGACAAGGGAGGCAATCCCCGCTGCCTCCACTGCCCCCCACTTCATGGCGGACTCTGCCATAAGCTCCCCAAAGCCCTGAGGCCACTGCAGGAGCCAGTGAGTCAGGATTTTTCTTTGTTATTTTTAAAGGGCTGGGAGCTGGGGCAGGCGGGGCAGCCATGGTGGGGCTGGGAGAGCAGGTGGGGGTTGGAGGCACTCAGGGGAGCTGGGAGTATGGGGCCTGGGAGAGGTCCCCCGCTCTTCCAGCCCCCACTTCCCTGCCCCCTACTTACCAGCATGGAGCCCGGGTCCAGCTCCCTGGTGCAGCCAGTAGGGACTGCCCAAATTGTGGAAGCTCTCTGAATTTTTTTGCGAATCAATTTGGAAAGCTTCAAATTGATTTGGACCTTTTAATTGGTCCCCGATTCGATCTGGATTTGGAGATTTAGCCACTGAATCTGGCTAAATCTCTTCTGTATCAAATCAGCACCCGAAGCTTCACACAGCCCTAGTAGATATTCATGTGGTGAACAAATGAAAGGTATAAGGACTATTTAAGAACAACCTTGAATTAGTGCAATGTTGATGTTGAAAGCTGGGAACAAAAAAACCATGAATGCAAGATATGATGCAGTGGTGCATGACAGCACAACTAGCAGAGCACAACTGTCTACAACAAAAGTTTTGACATCAGGATCAGCATTTGCCATCAGCATCAGGACCTGCCAGCATCTGTCTTGTTTGTAACTGGAGGTTCCACGCAAAAAAAATTGGCTTATAATCTACTATAGTACTTCGAAATAACATAGCATGGTCTTCTTTGATTAAGAACAATACTTACACACCAGTGAGGGATTAGGGGCAGTCTTAGACCAAACTGACTATGTTTCCCATTGCCAAAAGATCTTGCATGACAACTATCAATATGGCATAGAAGCAGCTTACAGCTGTATTAAAATGCATGTGAAGAGATCTCTACTTTTTTTTTTCCTCCTTCCCCCTTTTGTTTGCCAGATATTTGGTTTTGGTAGACTAAATATTTGAACTGGAGCAGAATTTGGCTTGTTTTGAGTTACTGACACAACTGCTATAGTTTGCAGCCTAAGCACAACATCAGGTCACATTCAGAGGAATGTTTTTTGCAGCCACAAAGAGCTGGAAACTTAATTTTATTAAATAAAATCCTCAAAGCTGGCAAAAATGACAGAGTTGATATGGCCTACAGGAGCTGATGTGGCCTGCTGCCATGAACTTACTCAGTTTAGCCCATGATGGGCCTTCTTACTGTCTCCTTACTGAGCTTCCTTTCATATGGCTCTAAATTAAGTGGCTTCACAGGAACACCCAAGATACAGCACAACACAAGAGGTTAATTTAACATTTTTAGACTTTCATGCTTTCTTGGTGGATTGCTCCCTCTGCCATGGAAGGTTCAAGAAGCCATGGGGAAATAGAAAAGAAAACTTCTCTTTCTTTTTTTCCTTAGAAGTTGACAAAAAAGAAGTGGCCAATATTGAATATTCAAATATTAATATTTAATGCTCAATAGATGACTCCTAATTTACTTTGCTGAAAGTAGAAATGACCCAGCAAAAAAGAAAAATTAAAAGGCTTCTGTGTCCCATTGCACATGTTTAAAATAGAATTTCCAAATGTCCCACTTTTTATCATCTTTCTCTAGAAAATGTCCTCCCATCCTCTCTCCCCATGTACACAAACCCTTGTTGCAGTTTTCCTGAAGACCCGAACGTTAGACCTGAGAATGTTTCCTTTTGTTATGGTAGAAATGTGCTTATAAAATTTTAGGAACCCGGGTACTGCTTCCTTCCTGCTACTTTCCAGTTTTTATGTAGCTGAAAACCTGTGATCCTTTATATAGACTAAGCAAATAAGAACATAAGAAATGCCATTTTCTGGGTTGGACCATAGGTCCATCTTGCCCAGTATTCTGTGTCACACAGGCAGAGAGTGGATGCTGAAAGGGAGAGTGAATCGGGTATGACCAGGGTTTTTTTCCATTGTTCCTTTCTCCCTTGCAGCCCCCAGCATTTAAGGTATAGGAAGTTATAATTCAGAGGCTGTATCCCTAACACCCATGCTCAATAGCTACTGATGCCCATTTCCTCCAAGAATTTGTCCAATTCCCACCAGCTCCTCCCCAGCCTGGCTCCTCTCCTAGCACCCTCTTTGCACATCTTGTGAGGTCTGCTACCTTTGCACCTAGTAGGCAAGTCACCACGTGGTCCTCTTGGATGTCACAAACCCATCTCTCTATGGGCATCTTTACAAGTGCCCTGGGTGGGGGTTGGGGGGTGGGAGGGAAGGTGCTTTAATTAGAGCAGCTTTTGGGAGCTGCAGTATTTAAAGTACCTCCAGCATCACATATATTCAGCATCCCACACTTCAAAATGGTGGTGGGGTGCTTCAAGTAAAGCTCGTTGGACAAGCTTGAGTTAAAGCAGCCCCGCCACTATTTTGAAGTGAGGCAATGCTGAATACACATGACGCAGAGGCTGTTGGAGCATACTAATTATCCAGCAGCCTCAACGTGACATGTGTTCAGTGTCCCCATGCTTCAAAATGGCATCCACAGCAGGTGCTTTAACTCAGGTGTGCTTTAACTCAAGTTCATTGAACAAGCTTTAGTTAAAGCACCCCCGCCACAATTTTGAAGCACAGAGTGCTGCAAACACGAGATGCTGCAGATGCTTTAATTAGAGCTTATGCTGAGAGCTCCTCTCCCTCCCAACCTCAGAACATGTGTAAAGATGCCCTTAGTTTCCTCTTGCAAGGGATTTATGAGTTCCCTTAGACTAGCAGAGAGTGGGGCTGCCTTTTCAAGGGGGCTGCCAGCTGCAGTCGGAGCTTCGAGCTCTACCTGGTGGCGGCAGGGGCTCATTGCAGGGCCACGGGAAGTAGCATGAGTTTGCTGTGAAGAGCAGCAAATCTGCTGCCAGGTCCCTGCATGTGTAAATGCCTGCCCAGGAACATTTATTGCAAGTAATTTACTTGCAAGAAACCTGATCTTGGATCAAATGCATATGTAAATGCACCCATTAAGAAGCTGGTTCACTGGGCTCTGGAACTGTTTCACTAGATTTTCAGCAGAAAATGCAAGGATTTCTCCCTGAAAACTTTTCTTTCTCTAAATAGCAAAAACACTTAGGGACCCTACATTGAACTGTTGGAATAAATCTGATCCTATTACAACACACTCTTCACTCAGCAGCTTAGTACTTTTTTCAAAATGAATGAGAACTGTGCAAAGATTATACCCTGGTCACAGGTCAATGCTTGGCTTTCAGAGCAGGGACAAAGGAGTTGTAACTCTTTAAAGGATTTGATCTAAGATTCACAAGAGCAGATTGTTTTATATTGGTTTTCTGAATGGAATGTCAGGCACTTCCAGTGCTCCTAAGACATGTGCGCGTGTAATTTGAATTAATAGTATAAAAATAAATGATCTACATCTTGTATCTGGCAGCACAAAAGCAAAGGTAGCTCTTTCAGAAAAGAACATCTTAGTAACCTCTAAAATAGCTGAGATTTGAATTTGTGAATGAAGGTATCCAGTATGTATAATCCTATGGATATCTGTTGCCTACTAATTTTGTATTAGTGTGCGATGAAAGCACCTTTTGCAATCCCCCACTTCTCCCATGCAAATCTTATAAAACCTATATGCAGCAGTTTTGTTGCACTCTCCAGCTAGTTTAAAACTCTCATCTGTTGGTCCAAGGTAAACAACTGTGGGAGACAGAAATGAAACAAGCAAACCAAAAAAAATTACCTCTCTTGATATTGGCTTTCAAATTGGTTGAAGGACCCCAGAGATTAAACGATGGATGTTTGGTGTTTTCCTGTTAGGATCATTTTTTATATTTAATAGAAAATTTCTGACTGAGACAAAAAGGCCAAGAGAGTTACTAGCTTGCAAAGTATATCTCATGTGGATAAGCCAAGAGAAAAAAACACACCTAAACTTCACATGACACCTCAATCTCTGTACACAAATCAAGCATCTTTGAAGCCGGTAGTAATTCATCCAGCTGTGGATCTACATCTGTTGGTTTAATAGATGACACAAGGCTGGATTTTGAATGAGTCTAAACCAATAACTAGCCTTACGCAATAGGCTTTGCAGGAAGGAAGAAAAGGAAGCCTTAATGTTAAGAAATGCTGGCTCAAAATATCAGTTCCAGTAGCTCTAATGGCTATTATTGAACTATTCAGTCTCTCAGTATGCCTTTTCTTAGTATTTGCTTCTTTCTGGCTATTACATGTGCACTACAATTCTTTGTCCTGCTGTCCACCCATATAAACATGCAGGTGTGTGGATAATACATGAACAAAGAGAGCCCATTTGTTTCAAAGGATTTTTCCTGAAAATGTGGCTTACAAAAAAGATTCATGTCACATGCAGCCATCTTTCTTAAATACTCCTGGAATTGTACCCATATTATGTGTCCCAGTTACCTTCCAAATGTGCAAAATTAAAAAAAAATTCTTTCCATATTCAAAATAACTTATTCTTTTAAGGGGCTGGTCAGACAGGACATGATTTTTCTTTTACTTATGTTAGTTTAACACCATTATCTTTAGTGAAATTATTCCTGATTTATGCCAGTGAGAAATGAAGCAGCTCCCCAGTTTTCTTCCTTAAATAAGTTTCTGGCATGATGGAAGAAACATTACGTGGGCTGGAGGAAAATAAATAGATGGTGTATACAAGCAAAATGCTTCACGCAGCTCAGTTAGTTTAAATTAAGAAATGTTTTCTCTCAGAAAATGCCAATAAACCAGAGCTACATTTTATTTAATGGTGTGGAAAAATTCCACAATATGAGAAATGTATTTAATTTTCTTTTTTAAGCCAGTCAGCAAGTCAGGCGAGCTGCATATTACTAACTTTGCTAACACAGCCCAGAAAACGTTTTGAAAGATCCCCTGTAATGTACATTTGGATGTAATGTTAAGATGGAGTGCTTTGTGCAGCTGCCTAGCACTTTGCTGAACTGATTGGCTTTGGATGCTGTGAATTTCAGCCTTGTTATTGGCAGGCATTAAAATAACAGAGTATAAACTTTTCTTGTCTCGCTCTTGATATTATTCTACGGCTAATACAGAATATGGTAGGAAAAAATAAGCAGAGCAGGTGTCCATAGAGTGGAGACAGTCTTGAGGACAAATACAGCCCTGATATAGGCAGCCACCGTTCTTATTGACTTCGGTCAGAGTTGCACTGGATTACTCCAGGGATGAGTTTGATCTTCAGTCTCTTTTCTAGTAATGAGTGCACTGGCAAGAGCATTAAGTACAACAAGCAAAGAATTAGCAGCCCCTGCATTATCCACGTGTTGTTGTCAAAAGACACGGCAAGCAGGCAGGAGATAGAAGGAAGATGTTGTGTTCTTTACTGGTTTGCAAATATATACTAATTATAGCACAAACAACACATTGACAAAATTAAGACTTATTTTTTCCCTTTGAAAACCCTAAGTGATTCCTATTTAAAACATGTTTTAAGCACCTATTGGCTGGCATGCTGTATACGAGACAGAATTTCACAAAGAGAACTGAAACAGGAATACATGCAATGATCCCCCTGAGACCTAGACATGTTGATAAGAAATTTTTCAAACATGAAAGTTGCAAGGTAGCTCCTAATTAACTTACAGAGGGTCAGAGAAGGCTGGTAGCATCTGAATATAGCTAAGCAAGCCCAGTTTGTCCCTTAGTTGAGAGCTGGAGTGGAGGTGGTGTTTGTGTATGCTTTGGTTAGAATTGGTATCATATGCTTCATTTGTTAAATTAAGCATGTCCAGGTAAAATCAGTTTATAACATAACAGATATAAATGGCCAAGAAGCCTGAAAGAATGGGCTACCTTTTAATTACCTCCAGAGAAAAAGGGACAAATGAAGACAGAAAAAAAACCCAGTAGTAATTAAATGAGACAGAAAGACGCAACAGCAAAATCAGCAGGTAGAGACCGAGGAGAAGCAATAACAACAGAAGATCGTGAATTGTTAAAGCTGCATTCTAGCTTCCCCCCGTTCCCTTTCTTTAGTCCCACATTCTCTAATGAACAACCCCTAAATCAAGTGTGCACAAGGCTTACTACATCATGAGTCCAAGGATAGGGCTTCTTAGTATATAGACTGCTTTTGCCAGAGATTTAGACAGATGCTCTCCCCCAGCTGACTTGTCCCTGCTGCTTTGACAGCTGACTCTGGTCATAGCTGCCAAGCTGAGAATTTCAATGATGGGTGGTTGGCGCTCTCAGCTGGCATAAGGACAGTGGAACTGGCTGCTGTCTCAGCTGTCCCACCTGCCACCCCTGGATACATATGCTACAACCTTGGGATGTTGGGAATGAGGGGAGCAAGAAAGTGAGAGAGAGAGAAGGTGTGCAGAATTGGGGGTGGGTAGGGTTCCTGTGCTCTTTGATGGTTCTTTAAGAAGCTACCGCTAGCTTGAATAAGTTAAAAGGGCATCAAGTTGGGGTCAGGGCAAGTCAGCCTACCAAATCAGGGAGATGCAGCAAGTTCCCTGATAAACTGTGCTCCATGCTGAGCAGATCTTAGCCTGGGAATAAACCTGTCTCTTATTCTCTGTTTTCTTGTTTTGTCTTTTTTCACTCTCTTCTATTCTTTTTCTTATAAACTTCTCAGAGTAGGGACCTGCATTTTTTCAATGGCTGTGGAGCACCACCAACACACTCTGATGCTTTATAAATCAATAACAATCTCCTGAAACTTCTCTGTATAGTGTGGAAGGAATTAATCTTCTTTTTGTTATGAATCACACTGTCCTCACCAACATTTTCAGCTAAAATGAGTAATGCAGTCATCGTCCATCATTGGCAGTCCCTTGATATGAGGATGACAGCCTTCCAGTAAATAGGGAAATCAGTGACAAGTCTGAAGATTACTGAGGAGGCCACTCCAAGATCTGCATGTTTGACTGCAGATCAGGCAAATGCTTCTGGGAAGAAAGTAAAAGGGGCAAGTCCTTTAAGAAGGAGAGAACAGCAGGCTGGAGCTACAATATGCTGCATTGGAAGCCAGCTGCATGAGGGTAAGGCAGGGAAAGGCCAAGAGAGGGGTTATGGGGTTGCAAGTAACTGCTTGGGAGCTAGCTGCTAGCCTGGCAATAGGTAAACAGGACAAAGGTCCAGGCAAGAAGGAAGCACTGGTGCTTCACTGAGCCAACTGCAGCTGAGGAAAGCAGGCTACTCATTAAACTGAGGAGACAGCCTGTGGCTGGTCAGAGGACAATGTGACCAGAAGGGGTGGAGCCCAAGGAGTTATAAACTCAGCTCCTGAGCCAAAGCAGTCAGTTTGGCCCTGACTTCTGGAAAGAGAGGCGCTTCTGTCAGCCTAACCTGTTAGGGAGAGGAAGCTGAAGACTTAGAGAAGTGCATGGAAGGCTGGGAGAGAGCGAGCAGGTGGGAAATGGGATTTGCAGCAGTATGGAGACCTGAGGTGGGGTTTAAGTTTGAGTTGGAAATGAGTTGGTTGGTGTTTGCATTGTTTAAATGGTGGCTTAGGAGGGACTATAAGGGGAAAATTGGAGGCCACACAGAAGAGTGCCTGGGCCCCTCTGTGTCTTGAGCCCTGCACTGTGTAGGGGCATAAGACAGACTAAAGCCAAGGGGGATGAAGTGTGGGCAAAGAGGCTGTAGCTTAGGAGGGGCTGAAGCCAAGCCAGGGCCAGAGGCCCAGGGAGAGGCAGCAGACCTTTCATGGTTAGGGACCTGATGGCTGGGTGAGGCATGGGCATGGCTATGGTGGAGGCCAGGGATTATGATTAGTGCTCTTAAAGCATGATTAGGGCCAGAAAGAAGCATAAGACTCAGTAAGGGACAGCTTATAGACTGTGGGTATGAGTGGGACCAGGGCATCCAGCTAAGCAGGCAGATCTAGTTTGAGTGCAGAGCCGTTAGGCTCACTCAGGACTTTAGAGACATTGTCCCAAGGTAAGATATACATTCCATGAAGGAGTGGCATGCAAAGCAGTGAAAAGGGTACCCTGAGGAGCTAGAGTAGGGTAGGATTAATTCAGCCATTGGGTGAGTGTGGAGGTGGAGAGGGGGTGTAACACAGCTGCTCTGGGGGTTAGTCATGCCACAAGGAAGGAGTAGATCATGGTAAAGTCAGGTAATAGCTTTTTCCCTTTGTCTCCCTCATCTATATGCCTCTATAGTGAGGCAAGTATGCTCAGAATGATTGATGCCTTGTTGTATATCACATTACCATTAGGGATGATTCAATTCTCAGGTCTCCCAGGTATTGATGTTAATACCACATTTCTTCAGATTGGTCTTCAAGATTGTCCTTGAATCTCTTCTTTTGCCCACCTCTAGAGCAGTGACTGATTCGGAATATAAGACCTGTTTTGGGAGCCAGTTGCCCGGCATCCTTATGACATGTCTTCTCCAACAGAGCTGGTGCTATATAAAATGGCTTAATACTGGTGGTGTTTTCTTGAGCCAGAACACTGGAGGCTGTACTTCTGTGCCACCAATTGATATGGACTATTTTCAGAAGGCTTCATGGATGGTAGCATTCCTAAGTTTTAGGTGTTTCCGATATTGCATCCAAGTTTTTCATGCATACAACAGGGTAGGGATGACAACACCTGGCAGAGAAGAAGTTTGGTTTGGATCCTGATGTCATGATCATCAAAGAGACAATTTTGGAGACATCCAAAGGTAGCAGTGGCAGATTTTATTTGGTGTTGAATATTATCAGCTATGTTTACTTTTGGGGGAAGTTTCTATCCAGATAGGGAAAGGTTCAACATTCTCCAAGGATTGTCCTCTAATTGTAATCTGTGGAGAACCAACTGGTTGGTTTGGGGCTGGTTGCTAAAGTATCTTGGTTTTCTTGAAGTTGACAGTGAGTCCAAGCATTTCATACTCTTCAGAGAAGCAATCAGGAGTGACTTGGAGCTCTTCAACTGAGTGGGTGCACATGAGACGATCATCAGCATACTGGAGATGTTGGTTATCTTGGATTTGGAACATAGCCAGTTGATATTAAAGAAATATCTGTCTGTGCAGTACTGGATGCTGACTTCAGATGGAAGTCTATCAGCAATGAGATGCAGAATAGCTGAGATGTAGATGGAAACATGTTAGTGCCATCACACATCCTTGTTGACTCTGATAGTGAAGGGGACCATTTCTGAGCCATTTCTGAGGATGGTTACTGTCATGCCATTGTGAAGAAGTCTGATGATGAAATTTGGACATGCCAAAACTCATTATCAGGATCTTCCATAGCACCTCTCTGAATCAAAGATCTTACTCAAGTCAATGACGGTTATGTAAAGATCTCGGTGCTGCTTGCAGAACTTCTCCCAAGGGAAGAAAAAACAAGGACTGCTGCCTACATACTGTATTCCAGCATATGGGTGGGCTTCCTTTTGAAGTTAAAGGGAGCTGTGCTGTGAAGGCAAAGGAAGCTGTTCAGGTTTTGATGGAACATAGTCTTAAGGTTTCCTGGGCTAAGGAGCTTAAAAAGACTTGCAGCTGGTTTAAGATTTGCTTCTTACCTAGATATGAAACAACCATCACTAATAAATGACCAATAAAGTCTATTCAGTATAGCTAGACTTGGAAGTCATTCAGGTAAGTTCACAAACTCAGCTTTAGTGACTACATTTATCTGTATGAACACTACATAAAAATAAATGTCACATATCCCAGTGACCAGGGAGACAGCAAACAGGGACTGCCAACAGGGGAGCAGTTTGCAGGCGGTTCACAGGCCAGTTGGTGGGTAGGAGTATAAACCATGTAGGAGTACACAGGTGCTTCTGACAAAGACTTCAGGTAAGTGAATGAGGAGGGGGGCTACTATGGGGATGGTGTCATTGAGTGCAGCCAGGGGTCCTGCCCTACTGCTGCCTCTGGCTCTTGTGAGGCCTCCACCCAGACAGGCCCCTTGGATGGGTCAACAGTGCCCTGGCCCCCTGTCTGTGGGGGTTGCCTGGTGGGACCTCTGAGGCATGGGGGTAGCATGGGGGCTGGGAGTTCCCTTGCCTGTCCCACTTGTGCCCAGATTGAGGCCTTGGAGGAGCAGGTGAGGGAACTTCAGGCAGAGGTAAGCAGGCTGAGGTGGATCAGGGCTGCAAAGGGTGAGATTGGTCCTGTAGAGAATGAAAGTATCTATCAGACATGTAATGCAGAGACATCATGGGAGAGTCCCGGGACAGCTGAATGGAGGACGGTCACCTCTAGAGCTAGACAGCGTGAGGCTGTGACTGCTTCCCCAATGCAACTGGGGAACAGATACAAAGCCCTGGCAGCACTGGAGGATGATACAGCAGAGGAAGCTGCAGGAGAAGATGCGTCCGCAACAAACACCAGGCAGGCTAAGTGACAACCGAGCAGCTGGAGGAAGAGACGCCAGGTCATTGTGGTGGGCAACTCCCTCCTGAGAGGCATGGAGGGGCCTATTTGTTGACCAGATCCCACGGCATGCGAGGTTTGCTGCCTACCCAGAGCCAGGATCCGGGACATCACTGCAAGGATTCCTGACTTCATCTGGCCCTCTGATTACTATCCCTTGGTCCTCGTCCATGTGGGCACGAATGATGTGGCCAGGAGTAGTCTGGACCATGTCATGAGTAACTACAGGCCTCTGGGGGCCAGGCTTAGGAAGTCAGGGGCACAGGTGGTCTTCTCATCCATCCTTCCAGTCAGAGGTTGCCACCAGCATCAGGACGTCTGTATCAGCCATGAGGGTTTTGGCTTCTACAACCATGATATGCACTTCCATGAAAGAGGCATCCTGGAATGAGATGGTCTTCATGTCCCTTCTAAAGGTAAGTGTCTGTTCTCTTACAGGTTGGCTGATCTGCTCTGAAGGGCTTTAAACTAGGTTCATTGAGGGATGGGTAAGTAGAGGATAAGGAGAATCTAGGATCAGTGAGCCATGAGGAATGCACTAGATCAGCCCAGGCAAGCACTAAGGTAAGCACTAAGCAGCCCAATAGACATCAGGACAGGGTGGGTCCAAGGGCACCCTCGGGGGACTTAAATGTCTCTACACTAATGCTAGGGGCATGGGGAACAAGCAGGAGGAACTTGCACTCCTGCTTCCAAGCAACAACTTCGACCTGGATGGACTAACTGAAACCTGGTGGGACCCTACACATGATTGGGCAGTAGGCATTGAGGGTCACAGGTTGTAAAGATGGGATAGAGTAGGGAAAAAGCAGGGGCGGCTTTTAAGGAACAATATACATCCTCTATAATCAAGATGGGATCAGAGGAAGGCCAGAAGTACTGTGCATCAGAATACAAGAGGATCGGGGGGGAAAGGGACTTGGTAGTGGGGGTCTACTACAGACTGCTACACCAGGAGGATGAGCTAGACCCGGAATTCTCCAGACAGCTCTCAGAGGCCATATGGTTGAGAGAGACGGTTGTCATGGATGACCTCAAGTACCTTGACATCTGCTGGGAGGAGCAGTTAGCCAAATCTAACTGCTCACATAGGTTCTTATCCTACATACAGGACCTTCACCTAACGCAGAAGGTATATGGTCCCACTATGGGAAACGCCTATTGATGTTGGCTACAGGGGATGACCTGGTGGGGAATCTGCAAGTACAAGGTAACCTAGGGGACAGTGACCATTGATTGATTGAATTCACTATCCAGTGAAGGGTGGGAAAAGTAACCAGTAGGGCTGACATGCTAGACTTCAAAAAGGCTAACTTCAGTGTGTTCAGGAGAGCAGTTAGTGAGGCATTAGTTAGTGAGGTTAGTTAGTGAGGCATTAAAGCTCAAGAGCATTGGCGAAATGGGGATCCAGGAAGGATGGTCATTCCGCAAGAGAATGATCCTATGGGTACAGGAGGAGGAGACAATCCCATTGCACATAAAAGGGGCCAAGAAGCCCTCTTGGCTGAACAGGAAAGTCCAGGAAAGCCTAAGGGCAAAAAGTGGGATACAGGCTGTGGAAACAGGAGGTAGCTACTAAGGAGGAGTATATCTCCCTGGCTTGCACTTTCAGGGAATCAGTTAGGAAGGCCAAAGCAGGATTGGAACTTAGGCTGGTGACAAAAATTAAGGACAACAAAAAGTCCTTCTTCAGGTACATAGGGAGCAAAAGGAAGGCACAGGGTAGCATAGGACCCCTACAGGACAAACTAGGGCAATTGGTGACAGAGAGGGGGGACAAAGCTGAGCTCTTCAATGAGTTCTTTGCATCTGTGTTCCTAGACACAGACCAAGACAGATCTCCCAGTTGGATCATAGATAGACACCAGCCCACCAAGTGTTAGTGCAGACTTAGTGAAGGAGCACTTGGAGGGGCTGGATGTGTAAAAATCGGCAGGCCCGGATGCACTTCATCCAAGGGTGCTGAAGGAATTGGTCAGTGTCTTAGCAGAGCCACTGGCACGGCTGTTTGAGCACACATGGTGCTCCAGTTAGGTCCCAGAAAACTGGGAAAGGGCCAATGTGGTCCCTATTTTCAAGGGGAGGAAGGAGGAACCGGAAACTATAGGCCAGTTAGTCTCACCTCTAACCTTGGGAAAACTCTGGAAAAAATCATTAAGGATCACATTTGTGGGAGCCCAGCCGGGGAAATAATGCTGAAAGGAAATCAGCACAGATGCATTGTAGGTAGATCCTGCCTGACTAACCTTGTTTTTTTTTTTATGACCCGGTCACAAAATGCTTAGATGCAGGAGTTGAGTTAGATGTCATCTACTTAGACCTTAAGAAGGCTTTCAATATGGTATCTTATTCTGTTCTCATAAATGACAGGCTGTGCTGTAGATTATTACATGGTCAGGTGGGTGGCAAATTGGCTTACGGGTTGCACCCAGAGACTGGTAGTGGACAGGTCAATATTGACCTGGAAAGATGTGGGCAATGGAGCCCCGCAAGGCTCAGTCCTTGGGCCAGTGCTATTCAGTGTCTTCATCAGTGACTTGGACGAGGACGTGGAGAGCACCCTGTCCAAATATGCAGGTGATACCAAATTATGGGGCACAGTTAATGCACCAGAGGGTAGGGAGCAGATCTGGGTGGATGTGGACAGATTGGAAAAATGGGCAGAACAAAATAGGGTGCAGTTCAACAAAGACAAGTGCAAAGTGCTGCACCTGGGCAAAAAGAACCACCAACACATTTACCGGCTGAAGAATGACCTTCTCAGCAGCACAGAAGTGGAAAGGGATCTTGGAGTCATAGTTGACTACAAGATGAACATGAGTCATCAATGTGACAAAGTGATCAACGAGGCTAACCACACTTTATCACGCATTAGCAGATGCATGACGAACAGGTCCAGGGAGATGATGCTTCCCCTCTATGCGGCACTGGTCGGACCACAGTTGGAGTACTGGGTCCAGTTTTGGGGGCCACGCTTCAAGAGGGATGCAGAGAATCTTGAGAGGGTTTAGAGGAGGGCCACTTGTATTGTCAGAGGCCTGCGGGCAAGGCCGTACGAGGAGAGACTGAGGGACCTTGATCTCTTCAGCCTTCGCAAGAGAAGACTGAGAGGTGATCTTGTGGCTGCCTATAAATACATCAGGGGAGGGCAGCAGGGAATAGGAGATGCTCTATTTACTAGGGCACCCCTGGAGTGACTAGGAACAATGGCCACAAATTGACAGAGAGTAGATTTAGGCTGGACATTTGAAAGAACTTCTTCACAGTAAGGGCTGACAGAATCTGGAATGGTCTTCCAAGGGAGGTGGTGCTTTCCCCTACCTTGGGGGTCTTAAAGAGAAGACTGGACAAGCACCTAGTTGGGGTCATGTGACCCCAGCGCTCTTTCCTGCCCAGGGCAGGGGGTTGGACTCGATGACCTACTGAACCTTCCAACGCTAACATCTACGAACCCCAGGAATATGAGAAATACATGGGCATCTGTCACGAATAATGCAGGCTTATCAGAAATAAAAACACTGATGAATTATAGTTATACTTTCCATATTTACCATTGCAAACTCTAATTTTTCTTACCTATGAACAAGTAAACTGTGAACGGATGGACTGATTTCTGATAAAACAAGGGTTGATAAAAGCCTTGGTGCAGCATGAAGTTATATTTGGTTTGTTTATACCACACAATTAGATTTTCTCTCTAATCTCCTGACCTTCACTGATTCTACTAACTCAAGGCTACTTTTTCAAACAAAGCGATGTTTCCCGCACAGCAAAATGTGTAATTCGTCATGGCTGAGGTGAAGAAGGACAAAGCAGTGGTCTCATCCTGGGTTCACTGTCTTCTGACTGGTTAGGAAAACACAACACTTCGGCCAAACAGTTCAGAGAAACACATGCATTCCTTTTAATAAAAAGGAAGAATAGAAAGCAATCTGAAGAGTAATTTCTGAATGTAGTCAAATCAAGTCCATTTTGATTCAATGACAAGCAAAAGCATATGGTGTCTAAAAGGATAAAAGGAGCCCATCTGACAGAGACATGCAGTTTGTAGTATAGTTGTGGAAGGTTATTATCAAAGGAGGTGATCTTGAACTAAAGGTATGTTAGAGAAATATATGAGAGCACAGAACTTGTCACACCAGTCAGACCAGATATACCAAACGTGTTCTTTGCCTTTGAAAGTTCTCTACCAGCCTTGATCCTTTTAAGGAAGTCTGCCACCTTTCCCTTCCCCTCCAGGCTACTTTGCCATTCATGCAATATTGTATGTGGCTGAGGTGTAGATGGGAATTATTTCAAACCAAGCTGACTCTATGCTCTGTGAAGCAGTCTTTCCTTTCATTTGTTCTAAGCTTACTGGCCATTACGGATCCTCATCAGTGCTTTCTGCTGTTTCCAATTGTATATCAGTCAGAACTCTCGGATTAATTTTACTTGAGCCTTGTGATACTTTGTGCTTGAATTATTTAAGTTCCTCCCTAACATTCCCCTTCAGTGACACATCTATCCTTATCCTTTTGAGTGTTTCTGTGACAAGGCCACACACTCTGAATTCCATCGCAATCCTGTTTTTCTCCATGACATTTTTTTTTGCCATCTGTTGCAGTGACAGCTGTTCAGTTATAGCATTCGATTGTGGCCATGATATTTTCTGTCATGTTTCACACTCCAGGTTGCCCTCCATTTGCTACACAGTCTTTGTCAGGATGGACAGGGGTCACTCTCAAGTCCACAGTCTTCTAGGAAGGCTTTCTATTAATTGTTTCATTATTATTATTATCATGTTTATTAGTTTTCCTATCCTCCAAGTCCAGAGCTTGAGTCAATGAGTTGCTGAACACATCAAAAATCTGGTAAAGTAATACAACTTCCACTAGTATTTCTCCTCCTTCTCAGACAAGCAGTTCAAAATAGCTACTTCCCAACCTCATTTTTTGCAGCTGCATCCTTATCCTAGATCCAATAGACTTGTACCCCTGCATTCAGAAAATAAGAGAATACAGGTTTGCCTTGTTTTATGTTGTACATGCGTCCCTGGAAAACAGCACATAACTTGAATTCACATAAAGGGAACCCACTTTACAATTGAACAAATAGGGATATGTTCCAAGATCTCGACTGTACTGACCCCCAGACCCATTTCTACCACTTTTACAAGACAATTTTGGTACTTACCAACAGCAGACAGTACACACAAGCACAGGGCACTATCATAATGGGGATGGCAACTACAGAAGCAAGCATTATAGACAACAAGCGAGGAGCACAGATCCACACAGGAGACTATATTATGGTGCATGTCACTCCCACAACACACCGCACCAAGCAGCTGACCATGGGTTTCCACCACACCAATCGCATAAGAGTGAATTTACCTTGCATATAACATTTTTTTTAAAAGGGTCATCCCATAAGAGCAAATTTGCACATACAGAACCCACATAAAGCAAGGGAAACCTGTAGATAACTTGGGATTCTTTCCCCTGAATAGTAGTCAGTGCCAACCCAAAAGTCACTAGATAAATTGTTAGCTGGTATGTGGATAAGAAAAGGTAAAGATTTATAGGCAGCCTGAGTACTTCTCTACCTTTACCAGTCCCTGAATCAGTTGCTCATCAAATTGTTGTTATTTATTGCTATTGTCCATCACACTGGGCTTCCTACCAATTCTCCTAAATTCCTCCTAAATTTCAATCTCAGGCAATCACCTCTTATAACACACAGTCCTCATCCTGTGCTTCTGCCCTCAACCTTGGCCATTCCTGGATTTTCACTGTAGTTTCTCTTCTGTGTAAATTCTAGCTTCCTGTACCTCATAGGGAGGCCCCAGACTATTATTGACATCTCCTGGTTGGAGTTAACACAAGCTATTTACACATGTAAGCCTGGCAAAATATATTTTATTTCTGTGCACTCGAGTTTAGATTTATCTTAGGGTCTCTCTTTAAAGATGGCAGAAGGGATCAATGAGAGAAAAGCTGCTCAGGGCAGAAAAAAGGAGTTATAATGACACAAAAAGGCCTCCATTTTATTTTCAAAGGATTTGGTCAGGCTATTAGAAGTAGTGTAATGAGGTGGTGTGAAAGGGAAAATAGTTCCAGGCACCAACTTGGGAATGGCACAAAAATAACAGGTGCCACTGCTACCAGCCAACTATGCCTCCAGTATCAGCAGCTGCAAGTTGCCACTGCCCAAAGTCCTGAGCTGCCCCAATATGCCTCTGACTTGCACAGGGTAAAAAAAGCATTCACTTGGGAAAACTTAAGACTGTGGAGATCAACATATCCAACTAGCTTGTCCCACGAGCAGAACTTGTGTACTGCTGGCTACAACATAAACCTTTTCTTCCTCCTCTCGCAGTAGATTCCCCGGAAGGCAGAAGAGCAGTCCTCATAAATCTCACAAAACAAGATTATATTTTATGCTTCCCTATGCTAGCTTTGGTGAAATGGGCTCTATATATTTTTCTAGTGGCACTAAGATTTGTGTGGATAATTTGATTAGAAAAGTAATCTCCAAATAAAGTTAGCCAAACAGAGTCTTCCAAAGGTACTTGAATGAGTGATTTTTTTGAATAACTATGTAGAAAGACTATTTTTAAAAAGCATGACAATGACAAACTCCTTTGATTCCTTGTGATCCTCATTTAATTTCTTATGTTTTAACAAGCAATAAATATGTTCAAGACTTGGGGCTGAGGAAAATTCCTACTCTCCTCAGCTCTTATGGATCTCTCCATTGCAAAGTCTGAGGCTGAGGCTTTGTGGTGGCTTTAGAATTGTCCTTTTAGTGTTAGAAAATATATCTGCAAACTGGCTAACGTGTCATTCTTTAGTGGTTGAGTGAAATATAAAGTGAAGGAGGTCCAGGTATGAAATGCAAGTCTGACCTATTGTGTGGTCAAATGTACTATTGTTATTTATGCAGATGTATTTGCTTGTAGCAGAATTAAGTAACTGCCACTTGCCAAGACTCCTAAAATGTATGGGTATGCTCTGGTTAAACTATCTGAAAAATTGTTCACTGGATTTTAAGAGTCTGACTAAGAGCCCTGTATAGCATCTGGTGTGTATCCACTGAATTGATATAATTCAGTGCGCGCACACACACACACACACACACACACACACACACACACACACACACACACACACACACACTATCCTGATCACATGGTCCCATCAATATATCACAACAATGTAATAGAGAGACCAGCAAGACAACACAATATCTATGACATTAAAGCCCTTGTTTTGTCACTTGACAGCTGTCCACCAGGAACTGGACCAATAAATACTTTTATTTGTACAATTAAGCAGATACTAGACAGAAACACTTCCATGGACTGGATTTGAGATGGTGACCATGTACCTATTATTTGTGTGCATAAGTCTTTCTTACCTGGTTCTAGAGAAGGGGTGGGCAATTACTTGGGCTGGAGGACCACTTAGGGAGTTTGGGTGAGCTGTTGTGGGCTGGGTCAGCATGCCTCCCCCTCCTCCTGCATGTCAGACAAGGTCAGCACCACCCCCTGCTCACAACAGCTCACCAAAACAATCTAAGTGGCCCTCCAGCCCAAATAATTGTCCATGCCTGTTCTAGAGTCTGATTTCCTATGGGTGAAAATCTATCTGTAATCTGGCTTTGTTATATAAAGAAACAATAAGAGCCCTTGCTGAGGCTTGGTTGCTCCAACCCCATGGTATTTTTGAGGCATGTTTACCTTCCTGGCTGGGTTTAGGTACATTGGTAGGATGGTGTGGAGGTAGTGCCTGTTCTTTTGCAGATAAATAGAAGACTTTAGTCTCCAGCTGACACCTTCTATAAGTACAAAATCCTCATGAACTAAAGTACCTTTTTTAACAAAGCAGGAAGTGACAACTGAAAAATACATGGCATGCAAACAGCAAGATCAGACTACCGAGATTCCTACTGTGGAGAGGTAACAGCATTGGTTTATAATGTTTTAGAGAGTCTGTTTGTCCACATTGGGTGGACAGGAACTACAGTAGTAAAGTTAGGGACTGCTTTAGTGTATGGTAGGCTGGTATTTCAGCTGCTGTCTGTTATTGACTAGATCAGTGGTTCTCAACCTTTGGTACCTTGCGTACCCCCTGCCAATCGACACAGCAAAAGCAAAACTGGAAGTCCCACTGTGGCATTTCTGGTTTCACCATTGTGAGCTGAGTCCCACTTTTTTCACTGGGGCCCAGGGTAAAGCAGCCTGTGCGGGGCGTCCCTTCCTATCCCTTGGCACACTGATGCTGGGGAGTGAAAGCCCCGATGCACTGGACATGGCGGGAGGGACGGCAGCTGGAGCTTCTGGCCTGAGCAGGCGAAGACCAAAACGCAGCACCCACGTACCCCCATTCTGTGTCTCATGTACCCCCAGGGATATGTGTGCCACAGGTTCAGAAACACTAGACTTGATAACTGTGACTATGGTACTTCAAGCACAGTAACCCATCAGACAGATCCTGATTAGTTGCTCATCCATTATTTCTTTATAAGAAGAGAAGGATTTCTAAAGGTTTTTCAGATAATTGAAAACTTAACAATCAAGAGATGTATTTTTTTCATGCTTATGAAAAATGATAACTCTAAGTTAAATTGTACTTTATTGTCTGAAGGAAAAAATATCCCTCAAGGAGCAAGCAAACTATTGTTACTGAAGGAATTACCCATTCAGGATGGACTCTGGCTTCCAACTCCTCATTAACAATTTATCACTTCCTTGGAAGGAAAAATCTACTGTACAGTGAATCCCCATCAATATTTAATGTAGCAGTGCCTGGAGCACTGGATCGACTTTCTCAGTTGCACAGAAGGGAAAAGCAATGTGTATACTGCCCCACTTCCTAATGGGGGAAACCTCAGACAAATCCCAAGGTTTATTTTCTTTGTTACTATTTACTTTATTTTATATACTACTTAGAGTTGTTAATGGTCTGTTGCTGAGCATTTCTGCAGGGGCCATTCTCATCCTGTTACATACAGCAATAGCACTTATTGATCATTATGCTATTTTGTCTGAGAGCCAGAAATGTACCATGTTGACTTAATGCTACCATCTTCTGGTTCAGAAAGTGCCTTTGCCAGTTTTGCTAATTGGTCATTTGTTTGAAGTTTTGTTATACAAACAAAACTATTGTACTTTTTTTTTGCCTCACTGCTCTAATTTTGGTCCCCTAGTTTGTGCAACCCAGTTTATGCAAAATATATATTTGGAGTGCATAAATTAATACAATTTGATTTCAGTTTTATATACCTCATCACCAGAAAACTTGAGTAAATGCCTGCTAGCCCGCTGCTATTTCTAAGCTGTTTGTCTGCTTGGCCAGTTCTTAATTTAGAAATTCTGCCATCAAATCCAGTTAAATTTACAGTTGCCAGATTACAGCTAAATTGATTTTCATCATATTATAAGCCAAGCCTCACATTTAAAACTCCTTCATTTTATAGTTCCTGTGAGCCAAATTCTGATTTAAGATAACATAAGTAAATGAGGGCCTTGTTATACCTTACACTGAGCACCACAACTGTTGATCCATGTTAGTACCAGCTCAAGTTTAGAGTTGTCACATGTTCAGACCAGCAGGGGCCTGGCAGGCAGAAAGGTAAGGACCCACCCCCACCATTCTGGGCTTTGCCCCTGCCCCCTAGAGCTTTCTTGGTCCCCAACTTCCCCAGGGCTCCTCCCTTCCCCTGTCCCTCCTGCCTCCCTCCACCCATGGAGCATTATTTACTTGTGACTGCCCACGCTGTCTGTCCCAGGGGAATAGGCAGGGAAGGGTTAACTTGTCTGTCCAGCTGCCCTTGCCAGACTGCTGCTCTTCTGGCTGAGCCTGCCCAGAGAACAGCGGAGGTGGTTGGGCCAGCGGAGAAGGGAGGGTTGTCATTTACACTCAGGTGTAGCCTAGAGTAACGTGAGCTGAGTAACATAGATCAGAGATCATCCTACCCTGGGGTGGCATAACTTTGAGCTGCATAACAAATGCTTAAAACTAGTTTCCGGTGTTAATATGTGGACAGTCCAGGAATTCAGAGCTCCAGGAGCCATCCAAAATTACTATGTAACAAAGCCCTAAGAAGCAGGTTAATTCCTTACTCCTACATATGTTACACTCAGATCCAAACCCATCTAACTGATCCTAAGATAGTACTATAGAAAGGATGTGAATGGCACTTGGACTTGCTCTATGGCAGAAAGGTGAATGCTCACTTCTGGGTCTCATGCAAATTTGTGACAATTCTTGGAGGATTCTTGATCCATAACTATTAAATAGATTTACAATTAGTTTATAAATCTCCTACCTCTTAAGTCATTTATTAAGTGACACTTGATCTTAGTTCCCATAACCTTATTTTACTCGTGGAAGCTTTTTTTACCCCAAAGCAGAAATGACCAATGTGGACCTCCTGCAGGAGAAGGAGGAAGACCCAAATGTGAGGTCCCTGAAAGGAATTAATCAAACAGCTTCAAACAGTTACAATATTGAATGTTGTCTCAGTTGTCAGTTATCAGCCTTTTGCCTATTCATTGTTACCCAATTATCCTGTTTCTGAGTTATTATCTACCCTGCTTACAGATGTGGGAAAACCCCCCCAGCACTTTACTTTCAACTCTGCACACCCCTCCACCAAGCATACCACATGCCCAGGAGAGGCATTATATTAGTTTGACCTGATTTGCCCAATGTCTGTATAGATCAGGTGATTCTGTGGGGCTTTTTGGCACTTTTATCCAACAAGCTGATTGAGTCAACTATTATTACTATTTTATTACATAAAAGTACCAAAAAGGTCTGCTGAAACTCCCGACCTATACACATACTGGGGAGCCAGGTTAAACTAATGCACTTCCAGTGAAGTGCTGGATTTTTTTTTGGGGGGGGGGGGGGGTGAGGGGTGGTTTCAACATCTGTCAGTGCCCTAGGAGTCCTAATCCTGGGCCAGGACAACAATTTATTCTTCCTAACAGACTTGTGCAGGGGTAGCATATTCACCACAGTTATGAAGTTAGTGAATTGTTAGTGCTCATTCCGTGCCCTATGGATGCTATATCTGCCAGCTGGGGACAGCCTGGAGAGTTTGCAATGGAGCAATGTTGCTGCCCATGCAGGAATATAATAAACCCTGTGACCTATTAAAGCCCTTTCACCCAATGGCTACATAGCTTGTGTTGGACCTTCATTAATTATGAGCTAATTTGATTTTTCCTCCTAATCTTGAATTACTTTGCCTCTAATTCTTTCCCCCTGGCTGTTAATATTGCTCAGTGGTGATCATTCACTCTGTTCTTGTTTCATTTTTTTAACCATTTGGGAGCATTATGGCAACTTGCCACAAGCTGCTGAGTTAGTTTTCAGGTTCTGGTTTATTCCTTAGTCTCCTCAAGATTTATTACAAAGTTTTAGCACATGTAGTGACTGAACCTACCACCAGATGCACAATGCAGCTCTCTGAAATTTGGAGTAATTTATCTGTCAGAGGAGCTGCCAGCAGCCTCTTTACCATGCTGTTGATTTGCTAATCTGCAGCTGTCCTCCAAAAAGGCAGAACTCTTCACATTTGTAGGCAGAATCCCAAAAGGGGTGTGGTTTGACTAAAAATGGCTACATGTAGCAGAATATATACATTATTTATATGCTACCATTGGAAATAAAATTGATCTTATTTATTGAGTGTGACAGTGTAATTTCATTCAGATTTGGGGCCTAATTCTGAAAGGTACTGAGCAATAAACTTTGCTCTTTGGATATAAGTGGACGATGGAGCTCTCTCCCTATATGAAAAAAATGTTTTGTTTTTTTCCCCCACACATTGTGCAGTTAAATCAAACTGAAATCCAACATCATCCCTGGGTCTTGTACACATTTGTGACACTTCTTGGAGGATTCTTGATCCATAACTACTAAATAGATTTACAATAATCTGCATACAGTATATAATCATTTCAGGATGCTATTAACAACATGTTCGCATACTCGCTTGTCTGTTGCCAGCTCCCTACCCAATGGCAGCTATATTCAAAGGGCTGCTTTTTTATTAGGTAGACCCATAATATGCATCACATCAGCATACATAATTTGTACGAGCATTTTGATTGCCCACACAATTTATGTAATTGTATAAAAATGCTGCAGATTAGCATATAGAGTCATGTCCTTGTTTTTCCACCTTTATGTTTCTTAGACTTGCCTGTAGAGGTGGTAGAATAATATTTGTCAAATAATCTAATTCCACACACACAATCTTATTTAACTGGAAGACAGCTAAAATTGCTGGGTTGGCCACAGCCACTCCTGGAAGCTGCTCAACTAGAAACTTTGTGAACTAAGACTCTGATAACTTCAAATGTGCAGAAGTAATCCAATATTTACTGTGCAGAAAAGAGAGCTTGATCCCATTTTCTGCTGTCCTTGGGAAGATTTCCCTTATGGAGGGTCTGATTCAGTGTTCTTAACACATTCCTTTTCCTTTTTCTGCAATTCTTCAGGGCTGATTATGCCAAAGCTTTCAGAAGGGGACTTCAGAAGCATCTTAAATGTAAATGATCTCATGCATATAGTGCTCTACCAACTTCAAACATAGCTCTTGCATTGAGTCTAGCTGTTCACAAGTGAACCTCACACTTGCGCTATAGGTTCACTACTCCATAGGGTGGAGGATGGTTTCAAAATTCAGATGGTTGGAACAGTTCACACCCATCAGAATTATTGTTTCAGGTTGTTTGCAAACACTGGAAAACACTGGTTACATTGAAGGAATGTGCTCAACCGTTCCATAGGGAATAGAAATCTTCTAAAGAAAAAAAAGCCCAAGATCCCAAATTCTTGATTCTAGGCCCAGGCCTATGATGCCAGTACTTTAATCTGGCCCTTTAAAGCAATTTAACATTCAGTTGCTTCAGCATTCTTGTAGTAACTAGCCTCTCATTGGGGACTGGGTCTATGTGAGGAATTTCAATGCTCCTAAATGGAGTAATTGCGAGGAATATTGCTGTGGAGACTCTGTTCAGCAAAATGTAGGGCCTGCGGGCATCTTTTGTCTGTAAGACTATTCCTTGCTTCTATATATTCAATCCTCCCACAGTAATTCTGTGTATAAGAACAGGACAGACTTGTTCTCATCCATAAGTCAGTATTCATATCAAGATTATTGTCTCTCTCAGCAATATTATCTACCTTTGTTTGTAAGCAACACAAAGGAATCGGACACCAATCCTGACTAAGGCATCCATTCATTATAATCCATAAATAATACTACTCAGCATTGTATTGTTAGTTTGCATGATTTAAGCAATTCATGGATTTGTAAAATGATTGCAATCATTACAGTATCATCAATACTTCCCAGAGCTGCACTGGTGATGTGTAGCGGGTGTGCATGTGTGCACGTGCACCCCCTGAGATTGGTCATGCACCATCTGGAAGCACCAGCCATAAAACTGGAAGTGCCAGCAGACGTGCACTTCTGGTTTCACCGCTGGTGGTTCTGGGCTTGGCGATTGGCCTCTGAGGGACCCCTGCCCCTCCGGTTGGTGATCAGCCACTGAGGGACGACCGCCCCCCTCCCCCCCCCAGTCGGCAATCTGGTGCCCCCCCCAGACTTGAGAGGCACCAGTTGCCCATGCAGAGCTGTTTTGATATCTGATTGGTTTTGAGAAAGTATTTGCTTTGAGATCCTTTGCTATAAATGATATCTTAAACAGAAGCTGGCAACTTGTGGCTCACAGGCCAGCTCCAGCCTGCAAAGGTCTGATTCAGTAGAGGGAAATTGGTGGCATGGAGCTGGGCCATGCTGCCCATCACTTCCATAGCAGTCCCTTGGCTTTGGAGCCTTGTGTTTTGCCAGGTCTGTATTTCCCTAACTGCAGAGGTCAGGTATCTGCAGAAAGTGGTGAGTGCAGGTACCTGGCTGTTGCACACTATACCAGCAAAAGGTTGCTGACTCCTGGTCTTATACATATTAACACAGGTTTGCCCTGCTGTAATTTAAATATTTCAACCTATGTCTTCCTTTTATTCCAGTTAATAGTCTTTGTGGCAGGGCACTGTTTGTGCCTGCCACTTTAAGGGCCTG